>NW_007258966.1:917491-973806 GCF_000164805.1 Carlito syrichta | reverse complement strand
TCACCAAGTTGCCCAGGCAGGTCTTGAACCCGCGGGCTCAGGCAATCCACTCACCTCAGCCTCCCAAAGGCTTAGGATTACAGGCTGAGTCACTGAGTCTGGCTGTCCCTACTTTTTAAAAACAAAAAAATTGTTACTTTTCTACAATGAATGACAACTCAATTCCAAATCAAGGCTATCTATAAACCATTCCAGGAAAACACCTGCCTGTGATGGGTCCAGCCATACATAGCATTAGAGGGTACTTCAATAATAAATCAGACAACCAACCACAAAGAAAATGAGGTTATTATTGCCAAATAGGAGGTATACATGTGTCAATCAAAATAATTTTCATTCTTTGCGGCCTAAAGCTTAAAAAAAAAAAAAAAAGCTTGAGATCCATTCCATCCCTTCTGCTCCTTCCTAAGTGAGGCCACCTGGTGGACAGAAGCAGAACTGCCGCCAGAAGGAGCAAGAGGGGCAGAGACAGGTGATGCAACTGGGAATATTATTTACACCAACCCAGGATCATAAGAGAACATTGGGTTCCACCACATATACAATAGTTTGGATGAAGCTAAGGCCAATACCCATGAATCAGTGTTCCACAGGCAGTGATCCAAAAAAATATACTAATGCAATCATGCTATTGGAAAAGTACTGGGGCCTCTTATCAGCAAAGAAGGTAATTATTATTTGCTTCAGGATATTTCTCTTAACCAGGTGCCTGGCAGTGACACCCTGGCCAAGGCCCCAGCCAAGCCCAGTCTGAAGGCCTTGATTTCCTCCAGACTTCCAGTACTTCTATGCCATCAAACAGCCAACATCTTTGGCTATGACATGGGGTTCTGTTGGTGGATTCCAGTGGTGGTAATATGTGCACAACAGCCATTATATTTGCAAAGGGCTGACCAATAGAATTATCCAAGCAACCTACTACACAATCCCAGGATGATTTTTTTTCACCTAAAAACTTTAGGTGGGAGACAACCCCAATCTCAGGACATTCTGTTAACTTTAGGACACAAGCTCTCTGAACATGGCATTTGCACTAAGCCATGTGTGGTAGATAGAACAAAGTGCAGTCTGTATTTATGGGTCATGAAGAACACTAGCTCAGAAAAAAATTCTTAAATTATAAGCTTAACTGACATTGGAATTCCCTAATATATTAATCTGCCCGCTATGCCACATAGAGGTTTCCAGAAAGTCTCTGAGTTGACCTTTCATTGGCTTGTTAGTTTTTTCTAAACGATTGCTTCCCACCCCGAGATTCCAAAGGAGATGGTAAGAAGAAAAAGGAAGAGAGAAATAATCTGGGTTGGCAGGGTAAAAAAACACTACCAGGAAAACAGCACAGGACAGAAGTAAAAACAGCTCCTTCAACAGAGACTTGCTTATGTGGAGGCGGAGGCAGAGAAATCCAGGTAGTCTGGGGAGGGAAGGGAAAAGGGGTTAAGTTTGCTATCAAAGCTGCACTTGAGTGTCCACTAATTATACTTCCATTAAAAAACAAGCTGAGTTTGAGACCCACTGACAATAATAGCTACCGTTAACAGAGCATCAGCTATGGGCAGGCAATGGCTGTACCACAAATCCCAATGTGCAGGCACTGTCACTGTCATTTTACAGATGAAGAAACCAAGGGTCTGAGAGACTACCTTGCCCGAGGTGGCAGAACTAATAAATTGCAAAGCTGGGATTCTAACCCAAGTCTTCCTGACCTAGAGACCAAGTTTGTTCCCACTATAATGACTGGTGGGGCAGGCAGTAGGGTTGTTGAAAGAGTGGAGGCTCGGTTGAGTGAGTGGAGGCTGTCAGGGGATTGGCTGAAGCTGCCAGAGAGTAGTAAGCAGGAAGAAAGGGAGAGGGGCAGCAGTGCTAATATGGGAGAGGTCCAAGGTTTTTCCAACACTTGAGGCAGGGGAAAGCAATAATGGACGGCCAGAAGAATATCCAAACCGTCCAAACGAACTTTATGAGAGGGCCGTGCTTACCCACATCATTCCAAAAAGCAGCCAAGCAGTCCTCAAAGAAAGCCATTTCTGTCTAGGAAATAGGAAATATTACTCCAACCAGGTGGCTTTCAGAATGGAATATGCAGGCCTGGGTATACAATAGTTCAAAAAAAGTATGAAGTCTTGCAATAATAATCACAGTCACACCAAACCTTGAGCTCCTGGGGCTTCACTCACTGGCACCCTTAATTCACTCAATTCCCCTCTCCCCCATTCCTACTGTTCTCAACTTTTAGAAGAATGAGGTCAACAACAAGAAAAAAAGCTCCTATCAGGGATTTTGTTATAAAAATACAACTTGGAAAGGATGTTCTGAGTTCAGCCCACACTCAGCCAATCTCTCATCCTTTCTGCACCTGTAGTTCAACTGAGCGAGAAGAGATCACCCTGAGACCTTGTGAGCCTCCATTAGCAAAGAATGGCCATATCCCACCCAGGGTCTGCTGGCTTCCCAAGGGAATATGGACTTCAACGTCTCTGTAGAAAGATTTTTCAGCTACAAGTGTAGGGGAGATAAGGGTTGGTAGGAAGGGGTGGGGGAGAAGGAGGAGAAACCCAAAGGGTTTTCCTCTTAACCCTCAGTATACCAGAAAATTCCTCTACACAGGAATAGCAGTGTCAAGCCTTGCAGTGTGTAGAAGTTTGTGCTGTACGTGACATCTATAATCTGATCTAATATTCTGAGTAATCCTTGAGACTCTCAGGGTCCTTGTGTCCCATAGAGGGGGCCCCCCAAACAGGAAAAATTTGCCTAGGGACTCAACAGCCCAGCAACCCCAACATTCATAAATGTTTCCAAACTCCTTTTCTGACATTTCACAACTCACAACGTAGACTAGACCCAGAACTAGCGGGTACAGCACCTAGCTGAAGAGCCAGGCCCTTCACTTGCTCTCCATTTAGTCTTAATGGGACTTTTCAACAAAACAGACATAGCTGACTCTACCTCTCTGGGAAGCGACAGGGTCAACATAACGAGGACAGGGCCAACAGCCTCCATTTCAGGAGACCCTAGAAGCCAACATATTCCTTTTAAGCTAGAGGACGTGTCTCAGCATTCCCACCTGTCTGTTCCACTTCAAAGGCCAGACTTTCCAGGACAAAAACCCTTCCTACTTCAGGTTCCCACGGGACAGTGGACTGGAAACTGGACAAAGTCTGGGTGGCAGAATCCTGGGGCAGGATCTTAGGGTGGGTGCAGTAGGTTGAGGGGGAACATCTCACTTCCCCTTTTGTCACACTTGAAGCACTGTGTACCATGCAGCCAGAAGGAAACTATTTATAGGCAAGTCTTCCTTATTTTCTACGGGGAATGTTCCACCCAAAGATTCAGCAATGTTGCCAGAAAAACACAGGGTCCTGTGTCAGGAGAAGCGGAAAAAGACACGATGCGAGAGGTGCAGGACAAGCCACAAAGCAAACACTGGGTTAGGAGCTGGAAAAGGAAATACAAAAAGCATATTGAGTGCTAGAGCGTTTGCACAGCGTTAATGGGATGGTTGAAAAACATCCCTCCCCACTTACTCCTCCACCATGGGCCCCCTTCCTTCTGAAGCTCTGTCTAGTTCTAATTACTTACTTGTCCCTTTTTCTGAAGAGGCTTGGGGAATAAGGAGGCTGAAATGCCATGGTTTAATTTGTCCTTGCTTCTCGCTTATCTTCTCTCTTCCCCTCTGGTTCCACTTCCATGTGGAAGACTATACACAGGAAGGCCACTGCCACTTACACAGTTACTTTGACTTCATGGAAAATCCCCAAAGTCCAGAAGGAGGGAAGCAAGAAGGAAAGACAGAGACAGAGAAAGTGCCTTGTTCTCTGTGGATCATGTGAACTGCCCTGCATGGCCAGGACCCAGAGCTCCAACTTTGGGGGACAGGAAAATAGGGAGGAAGCTGCTGATGCAGATGCAGAAGGAGAAGGTGGGTGGGAGGGAACCCAAGGAGAATCCTCATGGAGAGATGGATATTCCCTTGGAAAAGCAGCTCTAGTAACTGATTCGGGAAAGACTGGCACCAAATGATGGCAGGAGCAATGAACTGTGTCTTTCAGCTCCCTCCTGGCTAGGGTCCCATGTGAGCATCACAAACAATCTGAGTGACACTAGGAATGAGAGGGAGAACCAAACCCTGTTTTAACAAGGCATTCTACTCCACTTGCCCTCATTCAGAGAAGTAAAAAACTGCTCTTGTCAAATCACCTTCATCATCCCAACTTTGATGACTAACTATGGTTGGGGAGGTTCTCAGCAGGACTGGAAGTATTGGTGACTTATCTAGGAATGCAGTTTCACTCAGTAGATCTTAAATTTCACAAACCTTGTGTCAATATTTATGCCTGTCTCCCTCGTCCTTATGCCTTGCAGTTGGGAAAATTTACCTCTATAATTTTTTCCAAGTCCTATTCTCATTTTCCATCCTCCCCATTATCCATCTACAAGTATGAAACAGCTAGTCCTGAACAAGAGATCTGTAATGAACCTTGGTAAATAGAATCACTCTCCTCTTTCCTCCTCCCCACACTAGTTTCCATTATCACTTAATCCAATTCAAATCAGTTCAATTTAAAGTTGATTGAATGATTATTCAAAGCACAAGATACATTTCAGGAAACATTTAAAAAGCAAACTGGTAGTACAAATCAAAAATTGTGTTTCCTTCCAGAATATTCGAAGTCTGTGGCAAATTCAGAAGTCTCCCTACTGGTTAGATTTTAGTGACATGTTTGTTTGGGGGTGCCTGGGAGGGTAGCTATGGGCTAGGAAAGACCATACCACCACCATCCTGGGCATCATCACTGCCTTCCACAGAACAGGGCACACTTTTCTTCTCCCCATCCTGCCCTTTGACTGGTGCCCACTTAGCCAGTGCCCACAAAGCTTGGAGTTTCTCTGGGACCTTTGCCTCCTCTGACATTGTGGTTGACAGTGTTAGGAAAGGTCCCTCACTCTGACTCCCTTCCTTAAACCCAGGGGTTTGTAAAGCAAGGAAACAAGGCTCAGGTATTCGCTTTCTGAGTTGCCAGTCCCTTCTGTCCATGAGGGGGGTCATTGTTTAGCGTGGGGCTTACTTCTTGCTAGCCTCTTGACCTTCCTCCTTTCGTCAGCTCTCAGTCTTACCCATGTCCTATCTCTCTCAGAAACAGGTGTTAAGGTTTCTTGTTCTCCCCTACAGACAGCAAACATCTTTAGGGTAGGCAAACAGATCTCCTCATCATAGTTCTCCTTCTGGATATCCCAGCACCCTGTGACCTCTCCAGGAGCTGGGAAAAAAATAGCAAGAACACAGCCACTCTCCACATTTGTTTGTGTTCACCAGCTTTCCACCAACCTATTCGGGCCAGGGAGACACTGGCAGGGCCTCTCCCCATCTGCTCTGGTCTGTGGAGCCGAAATTCCAGGCAATTTTCTCTGGCAGTTGCCGGGGTTACTTTGAGTGGCATGTGAAGGACTTAGGGGCTATTGGCAATGCTTAGAAGACAACAACCAGGAGGACGTTGATGGGGATGCAGAGCCAGTAGATAAGGGGACTGTGAAGTGGGCAGGGGCTCCAAGGTGGACCACCTGGTTCCACTGCGGCCCTGCTATAGAATGGTGACCTTTGAAGTAGCTAGCACAGGTTCCCTAGGGAAGAAAAGGATGGTTATTAATGCCGGCCTCTTCAGGCGCTCTAGCACCTTGGTCATGGGTAAGCATTATGAGCCTCCAGTGCCTTCACATTGTGCTCCCAGGCCCTTGCTTACCTCACAGAGGAGCTATTCACTACAGGCTCACTTGAGGTAGCTCCTTGATCCTTTGCTGCGGGACTCTATGACTTGTGAAGGGGCACTCTGCAGTTTGCAAAGGGCATCTGGCTCTCCAGCCACCCACACGCCGCCTCCACTTCCTGGATGGAAAGGAGGCAGCCCAGCTGGGGTAGGGGCCAGTGGCAGGAGGAGGCAGCAGCCTCAGAACAGAAAGAGAGGAGAGAAACAGGGCAAATTTCTCCCTGGACAGGCCCTCTCAATCATGAAAACAGTGCCAGGGACTCGAAGGAGTACTGGGAGGGGTGAAGGAAGGCTTCCTGGCCCGGTTCGAGAATTACTGACAAGGAATATACACACCTTATCAGGAAGAAAGAAAAGCACACACATATTTGTGCAAACACCCTTGCCAGCCTTTCACACCATCTAATTCACAGAGATAGTCAGGCAGACAGGGGCATCTCACACCACCCTCTGCTGTTGTCAGCTTTCCCATGACTCCAAAGAGGTAGTAAAGCCACGGGACATACATAGCAACACAGGACACTCTAGATTAGGCCTGAGTGTCAGAAGTCATGACCTTTGCTCTTTCTGACAACCAGAGCTAGCTGTGTGCTATGCAAGGGTCATAGGTGACAGTGTTTTAGGGGAAGCTTGGAGTGGCATTCAGGTGGGCACAGGGGGAACCTGCCTGAAGCCTCCCACTGCACACCAGGAACAGGAAGTCCCTGCACTGCTGGGACCACAGTTTCCAAAGATGTCAATCATACATTATAATGGACTCTTTTAAATGAAGGTGAAATAAAAACAAGGACCATTTATGCACAATCAATCTTATGAATGCCTAATAACTGATTCTCATAGGCTCTTTATGGGGACAGTTTAAACTAGACCTAGTGCTGGTAACGATGCCCTTTGTGACCTGAGAAGTGTGATCTGAAGGGCAGTTGAGAAAAACATTTCTCTCAGAGTTTTCTAGACCTGCTACTGTGGTCCCTGTTACAAATGTCACTATCAGAGTCATGTCTTTAGGTTCCAGTGATCTCTCCTGGAGTTCTTTATACATTGAGGAATCTGAAAAGTTTCTTTTCCAGTGCAAAAAGCTCTGAGAAGGTGCCACATTCAGCCACTATCAGTTCAAGTAATAAAGTATGAACTAAATTATTGTATTACTTTCAACAGAGTAGTCAGTGGCCAATCAGAATTAGAAGACAATGTACACACAGCAGGTAAACCTTGACCGTGAGCTGTGGAGGAGGAAAAAAAATGGGTCTAGATGAGATTCGTAATATCACAATCACCTGAGGGAGTTTGTAGACAATACGGGCGGTCCTGGGCTCCAGCACCAGCAAATCTAGCAGAACAGTCCTGTGGCTGGGAAAGGGCATTTGTCACGTTATATGCCAGCTCTTCTGGCACTAGTCCATGGAACTGCCTTTAGGAACCACTGGCCTAAACATGAGAGCCAAGAAAGGGTCTATGGGAAGAGCCCCCATGGTGCTGGGGGCACTGAGACCCACTTGGTATGACCTGATGAGGTTCAGCATATTCCAGGCCAGAATTCGAGATTGTGAGTGAGAGTTACTATTAGAGGGAAAACCATGAAACTGCTCTGATCGATATTGAAGTCTTTGGCAAATTTTGCCTCTCTGTTATGAAGAATAGATTTCTTCTAAGACACTTTACAGTTGTCAGTGGGAGCACCCAGCCTGGCAGGTTGGGGATGTGGAGGGTGAGCATCACAGTGGGAGAGAGCCCAGGGTAGAGAACAAGAAGGGGCTGATTTTCCCCTAACTGCACAGTTTGATCAATGAACCAGTCCTACCTCCCTTCTCCAAGAGCCAGCTCTCCTCCAGCCCTTGTGGCTGACACCGCCTGGTCAAACATGGTTTGATTCCCAGGTTAACCAGAGGGGTGTGACTCGTTTTCCCCTTAAGAACCTGCTGGGGCTGACTACAAAGACTTGCCAGGATTTCTGCAAACATGCCCATCCCACCCTGATCCAAGCTTGGAGCTCACCCACCCCTACCATCCCATCACCCCATCCCATAGCTTGGGAATCCCTCCCTGGCAGTGAGGCTGTCTCCACTACTCACTGACTCTCCTCTCCCAAGGGGGAGCAGGAGGGGAATTTGCTGTTTTCTGTGGTACACATCCGGTCTGTGTTTTGGTATTTTATTTTAATGTTGAATTTACACTGCCTGCTAGGTTTGGGGCTTAAATAAACAAAGGCTATGCTTCCCCCCAAGGCCTGAACTTCCTGGTTGCCTGCCAGCAACAGAGTGACCCTTTTAACCTCCTTTCTTGCTCCTTGAAATAGTCAGTGTTGGAGGTGGGGTTGAAAGAGAAAGATATTTTGGGTTAAAAATCTGGAAATTCTTAGTGCCAAACTAAAAGACCATCTCCCAGTCCTTGCCAACAATATGAATGTCAAGCACCAAAGCCACCTTACCAAGTACAGACTTCTTTTAAAGGCCACAACAAGACTGTAAGGATAAAGAACAAAAATGGAAAATTCAAACTACTGGCGTTGATTTAAAAAAGAAATTTACTTATAGACATCTTTGTACCACAAAAGACAGAAGTTCCCAGGTCTTGGTGGGTGGAAACTTTGTGGGCACGACCGGCCTTAAAGACCTATAGATAGCAGAATGCAGTGGGCCTGACCAGGGAATGCTTCTTGCCAAAGCTCATCCACCTTAAAAAGTAAGAACAGTAGCTCCTATGTCCTAGCATAGAGCTCTAACAGCAAACTAACGAATCCTGGTCAACAGTTCTGACATCCTGTTATTTGCTAAAACTAATAATACCATGGAGTTTGTTGACAGAGTTGCAGAAGAGCTAAAGTAAATATGGAAACTGAGGAACAGCCAAGTATAGACAGTTACTAGCTCAGCAGTTGAGAAGAAGTTTCACAGATACTCCCTGAACATCTTGGGGAACCAGAGACTGAGCATGGTTGGAAGATAATCCAAAAGGCATCTGTCATGTCACTGGGCAATTTTTCCCCCCAACAATAGGCTGCTGCAATGATGGACTTGGCCCAGGGGAGCTGGTACTGAGCCCTCAGACAGATGGTAATGATGAGAAGAATTGAGAGGCACTCCCCTGATGCAGATGTGAAGAGAGGTACACTTTGAGGTCACTCTAGCCCCCATTCTAAATGAACTTTGCCAAGTGGGAAGAAAATATGGCAGGAGACCAGAGTTCTATTTCTACCTTGGCCACCAGTCAGCTGGGGGACTACATAGAAGGCCTCTAAATGCCCTATGCTGCTAGGTCCTCACCCCTGAAATGGGAATGATGTCACACAAGGTATATATGTCTATGAACACCCCAGAGTCTGGAACCAACAATATATCATTTTTTAATAGATTGAAGATGTTCTTAATGACACTGTAAATATTCGTCTATGTTTGTAGACTTTATGGATGCCTTGTAGGCAGCATAGCTGAGTTCTTTGGAGAGTAAAATAATAGTCTGTGATGAGTAAGGGTGATCTCCAAACAACGTTGGCAGAATGGCTCCCCGAGTGAGCAGCCCTTTCAACCCAGTTTCAAACTCAAGTGTTTCTAAACTTCTGTCCAGTTCTAACTTTTGCTCCCATGGTTTCACAAGTTGTCTATACTGCTTATGAGGAGGGAGTATTTTGAGGGGTTGGTATTAAAACAGAATCCATATTTGAATTATTCTCCTGAATCTTTCCCTGTTCATGGGACTTCTAGCTTTCACAACATTTGACCCTGAGAACCTCTATAATGGTACAAGCAATCAGTAACCAGTAAGACTTCTACTTTTTACAGCAGGACTGAAGGCACAGCTAGACAGGACCATAAGTGAAAGTGGATAGTGCAAGGTCTCAAGTGAGCATTGATTGGCATCCTAGGCTAGAATATAAGCCTTGTGAGGGCAGGGTCTTATCTTATTTACCACTGTACACCCAGGGCTTGGATCAGTGGCTGACACACAGTACAAATGTGGTAAATGTATACTTAATAAGTAAATAAAAGGGTTAGTAAAATGTTAGGACTTTGCTAATGGCCCTGGTGGAGAACTACAGGCAAATTCATGAATTAATCTTCTGTTGACACTTTAATTTAGGGACATTGTCTGAGAGAAACTCTGCAGTTAGAAACACAAAAGACCTGTGAAAATCAAACATACTTGGGAAACCCAAACACTGTTTAATTGAGTAAGTGGCCACTAATGACCTGGAAGCAAGGCCCAACCTCTTAAATAAAAGGGATAATTTACTAGTGTATATGCCCCTGGTTCTCAACTAATGCTGAGACTTTGGTCACTTTCCATCTTTAGCTAAAGGGGCTAGGTCAGTTGGGAATAGGTCACCCACAGGGAGCAGTAGAGGGTGATAAAGCCCAGGAGCAGGGAGCCAAGTCTCAACTGGCACCAATATCAAAGGAGGATTTAGGACTAGCAGGCCTGGTTCTCTGAGTGGGTGACAGCCATGTAGCTGGAATGATGGGGAGGGGGAACAAAAAGGCATCCAGACTAAAAATATCCCGACATTGCCAAGATAAAGGAAATTCTCACCATGAATATCAGCCTTGGGTTTGAAGTCTTAAGGTGTCCTGTTAAAATGAAAAGTCTTTCTCAGAAGGGGAACTATTTAGTTTTTCTCACAGGAGAAATGTAATGATCTGGCTCAGTTATGTTAGAATAGCGGAGGGCTTCTGGGAGTAGTGACCTGGGCTGGCTAAGTATAAACTTGGTGGGGTGCTACCTAAGGTGGGGCATTACAATGGACCCTGGTTACCTGGTGGCCTTGGGATTTTAGGGGACAAATGTACCCAAAAAATTCAAGACTCTCTGGCAAGAAACCAAACTGCCTCTGAGTGGGCAGCTCTAAGAGAAATAGAGTTTATGGCAAAAGAGATTGTTTTCTCCTTCTCTTCTTGGTAAATAAAAACAAGATGTTATGAAGATGCCATGGGAAACAGCAAGGCTGCTTTGGGCATATCGGGGATGTTTATCTTCAGTGCTCCCTCTTTGGGAAACCTTGTTTGCTTGCTCATCAAAACATCCTCCCTGGACATACCCTCCTTTAGCTCTACTGCCTCATTTATAAGGTGACATAGCTGAGAAATGGACCCCCAGGAAGAGTCTGTGGCTGATAGGAATTGATGGGATTCTCCTTCCCTGGGGCGATTTTTTTTTTTTTTTTAAACCAGGAGCTGCCTGTTAACCCAAAGGAATGAGTCTAGTGGAAGAAATTTCAGGCAGAAGGGCAGGTCACTGAGGAAGCATTCTTTGGCCATTTTCTGCCACTCTCTGTTGGCAGTGGTCCTCTCTACCTGTGCATCAGGCAGCCCTGGCAGCAGACACAATACTTACACTAGAGCTGATGAGGGTAGCCCTTGCCCCTCATCGCTCCTCCTTCTTACCCTTGAAAAAGTCTGGAAAAATCTCAGCCCTGGGGCTCCATATAGCTTGACCTGATGGCCAACTGCCTGACACCAGGCAGAGCTGGGCCGATAGAGGGAGGCAGGGGAGTAGGGCTTGGCATCCCCCCACCTCCGTGGTCCTGTTGTGTGAGGCGTTGACAGCTGGGAGAGGACCTGAAACCAGTTAGCCTGGGGCTTCCAGCCAGCATGTATTTTCATCTTGTTTTGACTGGGACCGTCCTCCCCTGTGTAAACACATCCATGTCAGGAGAAGGAAAATGTAGAACAGCTTAAAATAGGTGGGTGGAATGCCTCCCACCCATGAATCACCAGTGCAGGGAATGCCCTGCAGGTGGGCCTTGCTTTAAGCAAACCTGACATGAAAATCTCAATTTAACAAGAGGGCAGGGGTGCACAGCTGTTAAGTTTGTTTTTTTTTTGAGTCAGTGTCTTACTCTGTCAGCCATGCTGGAGTGCAGTGGCACAATCACAGCTCACTGCAGCCTTGACCTCCTGGGTTCAGGCCATCCTTTTGCCTCAGCTTCTTGAGTAGCTGGGACTGAAGGCACATGTCACCATGCCCGGCTAATTTTGATTTTATGTATAGATGAGGTCTTGCTATGTTGCCTAGGCTGGTCTCAAACACCTAGGCTCAAGTGATCCTCTTGCCTCAGCCTCCCAAAGTGCTGGCCCTACAGGCTTGAGCCACCACATCCAGCCCAGCTGTTAGATTTTGACCTACCACTGGGAGATCTTAAAGTCTCATCTGGTCCAAATAATATCATCTTATGTACTGATTGCTTAGTTGGTACTGTGCTGAGAACATCAGATACATTAGCCGTTTGAATCTTGTTAACAATCTTAGAAGTTAGGCCTGTTCTGTGAGGAAACAGAGGCTCAGAGAAGTTAAGTAACTTGCCTGGAATTGCACAGCTAGGGAGTGGCAGAGGTTAGATGAAAATCCCTGGTCTGTGATTCTAAAGTGCTGAGCTGTCTCTACCTGGGTATTACACTTTGTTTTGAGAAGGGTTCCAAGGACAGCTGTATTCTAGGCAGCAACTGGGACTTGCACCAGTGTCCCTTCTCACTGAACTCCATCATAGCTGCAGGGAAATCCAAAAGGGTCCTTGTCAGTTCTTGGGTAGGGATTGGTTCTTTCCATTGACTAAAGGATTCCCAAGGCAATTAAAACCCTGGAAGAGTAAGCCCGCCTAGAATGTCAGTATGGGATGGATCTGCATTTCAATTCAGGGGCTAGCAGACGGTTAAAGGACAGCTGTTTGACCATTCTCAGGGAAGACCACTCAATAATCACAATTTAGTACAAACTACCCAGATATCAGGCTGGGGAAGGGACAAAAGACCAGTATAATCCACTATAAGGAAAGACCAAATGTAAACATGTATTTGGAAACAAAATGTCACCAATCATAGTGTCTGTGCAGTGCTGGCCCCCAGGCTAAACTATGAAGTAGGAGTATGTCTTCAGAACTTTCCCGCTTCCTTTTCGGGTACTTTCTTCCAGTCTGTCCCTCCGGCGACCTGTGCCCTCCTACTGCCTGGAGTTTCATGGGGCCCACAGATTCGGGGAGCAGGAAGGGGACTGTTCTCCCTAGCTATGCCTTCCTTACGGGAGACTCCTAGTCTCCTTCCCTCAAGTCAAATGTACCTAGCCTTTGGGTCAGTGCTAAAGGATAAATCAAAGAAGTCTGTTTTTGTAAATGACAGGTAATGGCTTAACAGGGTTTTCTCAGTCAGATCACAGGGGTTTTAATCCAAAGATTTCAGTCAATGCTATAATTTTAGTCATAGGTTGGGGGAAGGACAAGCTTAGGGGAGGGCAACCGTAGGGGAAAATTGCTTGTTAATGATCTTCAAATCTTGCCAAGTAGGTCACATTTGACTCTGACTCTAGGTAAGTCTGGCTATATACACTTGTGCTGTATTCTTTCCAGAACATGGTAGAACAAACACTGGAACAGTAGTCAGGAAAGCTAGGTTCTGGCCTGGTTTTACCCCTGACTACTGGAACAACCTTAAAAAGTTCCATAACCACTCTGGGCCCCAGTTTCCCCTAAAGGTAATATGAGAGGGTTGGGGCTGTAAATTTATATTTATGTGGGTGCTTATTTGATAAATGATACCCCTATTTAGGCTGGGAGCTCCATGAAGCCAGGAGCTATATTCCAAGTGTCTACAACAAATGGAATAATTGAATGAATGAATGAATGAATGGATGGCAAAAGTGACTTCTAAGGTTGCCGCTCAGTTCTAATAGTCTCAGCCTTGATTGCTTCATACAAAGCTATTTACAGCTGTACTTCTGAGTCAAGAGACCTAGGTCAAGGGCGGGGTGAGACCTTCAGGCCCTTGCCCTCAGGGCCAGGACGTGTCTGCACATCAGGTACAGGGCAGCGTGTGCTGGGGGAGGTGCAGATCTGGGGCCAAAGGCAGCAAACCAGAGCTTCCATGAGGCACAGGAGGCTTGTAGGATGCTGGATAGGGCTGGGCAGGGGGAGGAAGAGAGCTATAGGAAGGGCAGGATGGGTCAGGAGGAGGAGCTAGAGGAGTAACTTTTACATCGTTTTTCTGTAAAACGGGAAACCAAGATAACAGAGACCTGATGGGTGTCTGGGCCGAGGTAGAAAAAGTGCCGAGTTGCATGGTGACTCAAGGTCAGGAGCTGGAATGGGGCCCAGAGCTCTCAAGCCTCTGCTCACCCCCTTGGGACTGGCCTTTGGCTCCAGGCCAGCTCCCTGAATAGCTACCCCCACCCCCACCCCGCCCCTACTCGATTCCAGCTTCTTAGGCCAACCTGCTTCCTTGTCCGGCCACTGCCTCTGCTGCCCTCCCCTCCCCTCCCTTTGCCAAGGTTATATGGCAGTCCAAGGACTGGGCGTTGGGGCCCCAAGTGCAGTCACCCATTAGAGCCAGGCCTGCTTCTGGGCCAACTTGCCCCCCTTACCAGTGTTGCCCACATATACACTCTGACACAACTCCTCCCCTCCTGATGCAAAAGGGGAGTGGCTGAGTGGCTTGCCAGCTTTGCCTCCCTCCCCTCTGAACACACCCCCTGCCATACTCCATCCCACTCCAGCGCCAGGCTCTCTCCCGGGGACACTTCCGAACATCGGTCTGAGGTGCTGAGACGTTCTCCCTTGTCTTCCCTACTCTTTCCTTCAGCAGCACCTTTTCACATTTTAACAGGGGCCACAGTTGCAATCCAAAAGAGTGAATCTTCAGGTATTAGTAAGCAGGGAGAGAGACAGATTTATGGGACTGGGATCCTTCCCAGAATTCTTTAAATAACACTACGGAGGTGGTTACCTACCCTGGATACTCATTAGGCCACTTTTGGCCTTCACCACTCTAGGAGTTGGGAGACCAACATTCTGGTCTCATCTCTACCATTAAAACAGTCTGTGTAACCTTGGGCAAATAATTTCTCTGTGTCTCAATTTCTTCATCTGTCAAGGGGTTATTATTCTTGCCTTACCCACCTTGGCAGGGCCATTATGAAAATCAGAGACCGTGTGACTGTGTGTGCTATGTGCTATGTGCATGCTGGAGTATGGCAGGGAGTGTATTCAGAGGGGAGGGAGGCAATGCTGGCAAGCCACTCAGCCACTCCCCTTTTGCACACAGCACACACACACACACACACACACACACACAGAGAGAGAGAGAGAGAGAGAGAGAGAGAGAGAGACTGAGAGACAGAGAGACAGAGAGAGAGAGGGAGAGAAAGAGAGAGAGACAGACAGAGACAGAAAGATTTCTACATTTCTATATGGCAAGACCCTTGATAGATATCAGGGATTACCCCAATACCCTGCTGTACTTGAAGAACTCATTCAAGTTACTTGGTAGAGCCCTCTTCACACACACACACACAATGTCAGTGTGCCTTAGGCCTGCCCCTTTCTTCTCTCCCAACTGCTGTCTCTCCCTTAAGGCTTGGCTACATTTGGTCTTCTGTGCACCTCCACCCTGCTTTAAGAACATCTCCTGCCCCACCCATGTCCCCCTCACCACCCATCCTGTCACCCTCAGGCCTTCCTTCACCAGCCACCGACCTCTTGCCATGCTCTCTCCCTCTCTGGCTACTGTGCTGAATGACCCCACTTTCCCAGCCCTGACCTCAGGCCCTCCTGATCAAAGTTTTAAAGAGGAAGGGAGGGAGTCTGGGGGTAATGCCTGAACTTGACAATTTACTACAGAGACTAAGCACAATGCGGAACACCCAGCATGTGCTCAAGAAACACACCATTGTTTAGTTACTTGTGCTGGGGGAGATGTTTGGGGTGGAGTCTGCTTTGGGGCCCCTGAAATCTTGCCAGATAGACAATTGCCTGCCCCACCTCTAGGTTCGGCAGGCCCTGCCCGTCTGCTCTTTCCACCCATTTTCTCCTTCACCTCTCAACCCAGAAATGGGCTGGGCTGTTTCATCTCTAGGACCTGCACGCTAGAATGTGATTTCAGTTCTCCCTGGCCTAGTGCCACCAAGTTTCTCTGGTGTTCCTACCTTTCCCCCAGGGATGAGAGACTAAGGAGCAGTTTGGGACACTCTGGATTTCCCAGGACAAGCAATCAGCTCCCTCTGCAGGACCACACCCAAGAATCCTCTCACCTGAAGAAACCTGGTCTTCCCGCCCCAGGATTGAGGGCTCCTGGGCTTCAACCTAGGGGCTGGAGGAGGCCCACCACAGTGTGGCATGGATCTAAGAGCTCTGCTCCTATACAAGATGATGACATTCTGCTTAGCTGGACTGTCTCTTGGTCTGGAAAATAAATGCTGGAGAGAGAGTCTCTCACAAACTATAAGGGCAAAGCCCTTGCTTTCATCTAAATGTTCCCTCTGGGCTGTATTTCAACCTTCCTCTCCCCAAAGAAGGAAATTAGAAGCAAAAGGTGACCTTGCTAGACCTTGCCAGAGAACTGGTGACCAGGCGGCAACTCATGGCCTCATTTTGTTGGCCCCTGCCACCTGTCTGTCTCTCTCCCTTCACCTGCTGCTGGGGCCCCATGTTGGCAGGCAGGCTGGGAGGAGATGGCACTCTCTGAAGAGGCCATCTGGGAAAGCTGGTTCCACAATGGAGTTGAAGAAGGTGGTCTTGGAGACCCAAGTCTCAACAGCTGAACAGGTGGCAGGACTCCAAAGCAAGTGAGGGAAAGGAAAGTGGGAGACTGGCAAGAAAGATCACAAATTGTCACATTTGTCATCAGTAATGGTAAGAGTAATAACAATAATAATAGCTACTACTTATTGAGAGTTTATTATGTACCAGGCACTGTGCCAAGCATTTTTCATACATTATTTCATTAATTGTTCACAAAACCCTATGTAAAAAAAAAAAAAAATTGCAGATGACAGATAAGGAAGCAGAACCCTGGGGAGGTTGTGGCCAACCCAATGTCACAAAGCTGGAGCTGGGATTTGAGGATCCAGTTGTCTCTAGAGCCCACATTCTTCTCCCTTACCCAGGCCTCACTACCCATGCCCCAAGCATGGATTCCTGTTGCTAAAGGGCCCATCAGACACCATCCAGCACAGTTCGGCCCCCCAAGACCCTTAGTTACTTAAAATTGGTTTTTCTTCACCCTGTATTTTCCTCGTAAAATGTCAACATTCCAATTAGTGACTTGTTTAAGAGTATCCAATGGATGGGGCAGGGCTCACACATGAGTACTGGGTTTTGAATTAGGAGAGAGACCAACTTTGCTCCTGGCCCTGCCATGAAATTGTTATGTGACCCCAGGCAGGCTGAATCCCCTCTTAGGGCCTCAGTTTTCATACCTGCTCAGGTTCTGTCTTTGGCTTTGGGCAAGGATCAATGATATCTAGAATCCAAGAGTATCAAAGACTTGGAGATGTGCCCTTGACCTCACTTTTCCCAGTGGAAGAAGGCCTGCCAATTTGAAAGTCCTATAGCTCCCTACTCTCCACTTGGAGTTCATCTTTTGGTGAGTATGCTGTAGCGCATACAACTATCATCAACCTCTGATTCCAAGACCCAAGTAAAACCTTTATGCCAGGCGGTGGCTCCTCACCAAGGTGTTCTCCAACTAAGCCCTCTCTCACCGAACATGTATTGACGTCCTTTCCAATCATTCCTTTGAGATGACCTTGCCTTGCCTTTTCCTTCCCTTTCTTCATCCTCTCCTCAGCATCCCCCTCCCCAGCCCAATGTTCCTCCGGATGCCATTCTTCCTTACTCCTGGCATAAGTGTCTGACCCACACCAGTTGGCTTCTTCCTTGAATGCACAATCTCTCCTTTGGCTTACTTGGCATCCTTTGGCTTACTTTTGTTGTGTTCTGTTTTCTCACATATTCAGAGAGATGAAAGTAACTTTGAAGTTCAATTCCTCTATCTTGGGGGGTGAGAAAGCTGAAGTTTGGGTGGAGCAAATGACTTGCCCAGGGTCACATAGCCAGGTAGGGACAGAATCAATACTCTATCCAGTTCTGTCTACTTTGGGAGCCTCTGCTCTTTTATTCTGCTTCCTTATCCTTTAGGTAAGGTCTTAGCCTACCAGCTACCATCACCCTCCCCTTCTCTAAATGCACCTATCATTCATATCATACCACTGAGCACTGATTCTATTCCCTAATTGTTCCACAAATGCGTATAGCCAGTTTTCCCAACAGAAAGCAGCCTAGGTGACAGATAACTAACTCATTCCTCCCACTTGAGTGAGGTACAAGAGGGGAAAGTGACCCACCTAAGGTCATCCAGCTCATCAGTGATAGAATCAGGAACCGAATCTCGGCCTCCAAGTCTCCACTTGGGGCCACTCACACTACACCACAATGAAGCACACATCTCTTTCCTCTCCCCCGACCCCGTTTTCCCCTTCTGTACTGTCCTGGAATTGTTCATTCTTTTCCCTTTCTATCTTCTTTATATTCTTCTCCTTCCAAAACATCTGCATTCCCTATAAGCCTGATGGATTTTAGAGCTGGAAGGACCCTCTACGTATCATTTAGCAGGTGAGAAAACTTATACCAGGAGAGGGGGAAGAGATTGCCTAAAATCAGACAGCTAATTAGTGGCACAGCTGGTACGCAAGGCCAAATCACCAACTCCTAGTTCAGTGCTCTTCCAGCTTCCCTCTCCCTCTCTGAGTTTTATTTCTGCAGTCCTTGTTTAAAAAGCCACTTCTGCTGATGTCCAGGTCCAGTAAGAGCTGAATGTGCTTGGGTCTAGGGTCATACAACATCCCTGGGGAAAGGTGGAAGGAGCTGAAAGCCTGGAAACACCCACATCCTCCCATATCCCACCCCAGGAGGCCCAGCTTGGCCTTGCAGAGAGTGGTGACTATCAAGTATGTGTTGAGATAAAGCCATAGCCTCTCGGATTCTCAGTTCATGGCCTAGACAGTGGCGTCAAAGCCCGAGCCGGCTGCAAAACGAGGTCAGTTCACTGTCCTCCCAATGGAAAAATCTTGTAAAATCAATAGCACTTATAACGTCAACAGACCCAGAGACCTTTCCTCTGTTTGTTTTTTCCTCCTGGGCCGCTCTTTCTCACTCACCCTGCTGTGAAGGCACAGACAACACAAGAATCCAATGAGGGAAGCTGCAAAGGCCAGACCACAGCTCCCAGAGCCCCTGAACCAGTGGGGGACAGGGGCATGTTGAGGTATGTGTAACTTGTGAAGGCCCTGGCCAAGGTCCTCCTGGTTCCCTTAGGCAATACTATTCAGATTCAAGGCCCTGTCTGGCAACTGGCATCTGGTTGGAAATAACCAGGAGCTGCCTGAAGCCCCAGTGGACATTCTAGAAGCTCAGCCCTGCCCCAACTTTGCCACACTGGGCCTTCACTAAGTAAGAGAACTACCAGAAAGCCAATTAGACACCACCATGGGGCCTTCCTGCACTGGGAAGTGTCTGAGGCTCTCAGACTGGAGTGGATGTTGGCTCTTTTCCCAGACATCCTCCCCCTGACACCATGGGTGTATCCTAGCTTCCCTACACGCACACAGTGGCAGTTGCCCCCATGCTGTCTTTTGCATGGTCTTAAACAGGCTGCTTCTCCCTGCCCCCAAACTGGTTCTACCACAGAGCCTGACATTTCTACCATGAAATATAGTCCTTTATAAGAGAGTGTTGTGAATTTATTCCAGCTTGGATTCATTTGACAAATATTTATTAAGCACCTACTCTGTGTCAGACATAAGTAGCATCTCTCAACTGTGTTTTGTGCTTTTGAAGATTATTGCATCCCATGAGTTCCTACTGAGCATATAGTGCCAGGTAAATAGCAGATTTCTTGCTACCAGGTAGAGGAAGCCTAGAGATGAGATGTGAAGTCAGGTCCTAGGAGTAAGTATGTGTCATGGTGTGGTTCTCTAGTCAATGGGATATTGAGGTATGAGCACCTGGGGTGGTGAGCAGTTAGGAGATGCCCTTTCCATACAAACTCTTACAGCGACAAACATCACACCCCAGAGAAGTTGCCCTGAGTGGCTACAAGAGGCCTAAGTGAGGACAAACCAAGGACCTTCCATAGCTAAGGACCAACTTTGACCTCTGCCTTCAGTCCTGGCAGCAGGCAAAGAACAGACATTTTGGAAGAAGTAGCCCCCTTTTCTGATATGTCCTTTGGGCTTCTGAGTTTGATTCTGTTGCTGGTAAAGATGCATCTGAGGCATATAAAGGCAATTAGGCAGCTCTTCAGTGGAAAGTTTTCCCGGTTAAACACCCCACCCCCACCTCCTGAATGCATGAACAAGATTTTGCAGCTCATCTTCTCCTAGGCAAGGTCTTGGCCCTGTGCCTTTTCCCCCAACCCTGCCCTCTGGGTGATCTTGCTCAAGGACGCCAAGGGAGTTGGTGGCAGGGGCTGGGAGCAGAGCCCAGGTTTCCTGGATCCTAGCCTGGCACTCTTGCCACCAGACCCTGCTGCTGCTCCCTCTCCTCTCTTGCCCTTTGTGCTCAGTCTGCACCCCCTGGAGGCGCGTGCCCCACACCCCACTAGCTTTCACTGGGCGAGATGTTTCTATTCAACACCAGTCAGTGGTTCAGCCATATGGGGCATAGGGAGTCTGGCCGTCTGCTGCTCATGGGGCCCAGGTTGGGCAAAGCAAGGGGGAAGGGCAGGCCACTTTGCTGGTCTGAGACCAACAGAGCTTGGTCCCTAAAGTAGCCATTTTACCAGGGGCCCCAAGTGCAGCCCCTGAGCTTGGCTTCCCAGAGCTAAGGCCAGGTCACTGTGGGGTCCCCCCCCCCAGTCTTGTTGCTATGACACATGGATCTACAAGTGCCGAGCGGCATTGTCAGGGCCGGATGCAAACGGCACGCAGCAGGGGCTAGCTGTGAGCCAGTTGGCCAGCTGACATTTCAGGGTCCAAAGAGCTTGTGTGTACTGGACAAGCTGTTTATTGTGGTCTTGGCACTGCCCGGCCCTTCAGACAGCAACAAATGCTCCCAAACTGGGAAAGGGGAGGAAATAAGGAATCAGTCGTAGCCAAAGAAGACCTGGAATCTCTTCCCTCACACCATTTGCTCCCTGCAGCTGACATGCTGTTGGTGCCAACCATCGGAAGTGCCCTTGCAAGGGAACTGGAGGGGGTAAGCCCCACAAACTTTCATTCGTGAAGACCTAGATCACAAAATGTGGAAATGCCCATGTCAGCAACCTTCTAACTGTGCAGCACCCAGAGGCTGCTGGTGAGGGAAGGTCAAGCAATCAGTATTTGGACCAGGAATGAGAAATCTTGATGTCACAAGGTTTAATGTATAGAGGAACTACCATTTCAAGGCTATAGGTGTTTTACACACACACACACACACACACACACACACACACACACACACCCCTTCAGGGAGGTGGTCATAAACAGGCCATGACAGAAATGGTCCTTTTGAATCCTGGCCTGGTCCTTTCAGACAAACTCAAGGTTAACCACACATTGGGGAAAACGTGGCAAGGACATGTGTGTTGGAGCATTGTGAGGGAAGGGGTGGAGAGATGAAACAAAGAAGATCCCACATGAGGGGCATCAGGAAGCCAGAGTCCAGAGAAATTGTGGGGACTTACAGCCAAGAGCCAGTCTAGTCTGTCCTATGGCCTGAGGGAAAGCCCCACCTGGTAGGGACAGAATCCGGGATAAAGGGTTGAGCTGTGCCTCAGGCTCTTGATTCTACACCTTGTTCCACCCAGGATTTTGGCTGCCAGGACTGGACAAACAGAATTGCTGATGTGTCTTCTGAGTGTCCTGGTCAGTGTCTCTGGTCTGTCTATAGTTTATAACATAGTCAGTCCTATCAGCCCAGCTGTGTGTGACAGACATGCTCGACCATCACACATACACAGGATGACAGTAATGAACACCAGCAGCTAACAGTCACTGAGCACCTGCTTTGTTCTAAACATGGTCCAAAGCACTTCATATACAGTATATATTATCTTAATTAACCCTCTCCAAACCCAGGGGGTCAGTGTTATTCGAATCACTCTCAGCTTGTGGAGGGGCAATCTGAGGCTCAGAGAGGCAAAACAACTGACCTACAGTCACACCAGGTAGAGAAATCCCAGCTGACTAGGGATTCAAATTGAGATCTGTCTGGCTCCAAAGCCTGTGCTCATTTACACTTCGGGGCCACTTGTGACTAAGCATATGGACATGTCCCTTTGCAGAAAAAGCTTCAGAGAAGAAAATAACGGAGTAAGAAAGAAATCCAAGAGTTTGCCTGGGGACAAAGAACCAAGATGGTGGAGAGTGGGTGTGGAAGAGGAGAAGGATGGGCAGCAGAATGCCCACCAGATGCCAGAAACTAAGATTATCTAAGTTTGCAGCCTCATCCCTCTTGGTAATCCCCATAGCAACCGGCATGGTACCTGCCATCTCACTGGAACTCACTCAGTGAAACTCTATTAAAGAATGAATAAGCTCAATATGACAACCACGGAGAATACACACAGACCAAGCTACTGCCTCCAAGCTTTAAAGTGTGTTTCCCCAGAGTCCAGATCACCAGACATTACTTAGCCCCCCAGCATGTGGCAGGCATTGGGGGTAGAGAGAGAGATGAACACAACAGGGGACCCTACCCTTGAGACATAGCCATGCTGGCAGGGGAGATGTCAGGTTTGCTTTGAGCCACCTTCAGGGGTCAACTGAGGCAAGGGGGTGGGGGCTGTGGTCAGGGAAGAGAATGAATTCCCTGGGCCTCCCTCAGCATGGGGCTGATGTTTTCAGCTCCTGGAACCCAACACTGCCACTCACGGGACTATGGGAAGCCCCACTGGCACCACTCTCCATGTGGTTGTTTCTACTAATGTAGCTTGGAGCAGCCTTTTAGGCTGTGCTGGCCACTTTAGCTAGCAACCTGAAATGGGTGAGGACTGGAAGAAGGAGTGAAGACACAGGAGATACCCTTTGTCCTTTCTCTCCGAATGTTTGGCAGTGGACCCCCCACCCTACTCCAGGAAGGAGAGAATACCTTTCTTCAGAGCTCTCCCCACCTCCACATTGTCTCCTCCCCCTCTGGGAAGCCGAAGGCTTAGAGAAATGAATCCAAGTAATTAACTAATTAATGAATATGGATGGCAAACTTGCTGAGGTTGCTGGAAAACACCCTGTTGCCGCCAACACATAGAGCCCAGCCAGGCACCCGCCTCCCACCATGGGCAAAAAAGAGGCTAAGGAGGAACTACTGGGCTGTACCTCCCCAAGGCTCCAGCTGCAGCAGAAGAACCCACAACCCAGCAGCCCCTTGCTCAATGCCTGGCGACCAGCTTCTGGGTGACATATCTCCTCACATGAACTACCTCCCCCAATCCAGCTGGGGCTCAGTTACTCAGCATCAAGGGGACTCTCTCTGAGGTCCAAGGAAGTTGCCTGCGGGCTCTCTCAATGCAAAGTGCGAGACTGCAGGAGATGGATGGATGGAGATAGGAGAAAGGGAGAGAAAAGGAGAAGGAGAGACTGAAAGGCACACACAGCTGGCAAGAGCCCATCTCCAGCTGTTGGGCGGGCTGTTTCCTTTGATAAAGCACTTGGCAGTACTCCCAGTTCTGTAGTTTCTGGCCTGTGAAAGCACACCCGGAGCACGAGCCTGCCTGTGGGAGGACTTCAGCCTTGCTTTGTTTTCTTTCTTTCTTTTTTTTTCCAGCTTTAGAAATGCCCCTCCCCTCTCAAGGAACCTTATTCCTCCCCCACACCTGGGCAAAGTGAAGTTGTACCAGCCAGTGATATGGGCTGGGCCACCAGGTTGTCTTCACAGAAAGTCAGTGCCACAGAGCCATGTTCGAGGGCCTGGGATGGGTACGCAGTGAGGTCTTGGCATACACTTTCGGGCACATGTATGTAACTGTGTGTGTGTGTGTGTGTGTGTGTGTGTGTGAGAGAGAGAGAGAGAGAGAGAGAGAGAGAGCGAGAGAGAGAGAGAAGGAAGGGAGGGAGGGAGGTGGGGGGAGAGAGACAGGCACATGTATGTAACTGTGTGTGTGTGTGAGAGAGAGAGAGAGAAAAGGGAGGGAGGTGGAGGCGAGAGAGAGAGCGAGACAGACTGTGTGTGTGTGTGCGCGCGCGTGCGTGTATGTGTGTGTGTGTCTGAGAGGCTCTGCTTGTTTATCGTGGCTGACGCTGCCTTCTGTGTGGCACATCACCACTGTTCTCTCCGCCTAGGCTCCTTCCAGCTTACTAATGCTTCCCTGGAAAGGACTGAGAAATAGGGGGAGTCCCAGTGTCACGTGATCACATGATCACACAGAACAACAAGCCTTCCCTCCACCCCCTGGTCTTGTGGCTTTGTGGAAGCCTGTCTCCCACTCCTTCTCTCTCCCCCTCAATAAAGTGAGGGGAAGACTTGAAGGCCTCGGAGGTCCCTTGGAGGCATCAGAGCATGCAATGTGGCAGATCCCCCTGCTCTCTCCCTTCATTTACAGCCTAATGACCAAACGTCCCAAGACCCCAGACGGTTTGACCAGCCCCCTTAGGGCCTCCATGCAAGTTTCCCAGACTCCTGAGGGGAACCTGATCCTGCCCTGGGATCAGCACGGGCTCTTCACATCATCCCCCAGAAATCCCTGCTCCTTGGGAGCCCGGGGAACAGCGCCAGTTCCCACACACAGCCAGCCCCGCAGCACCGCTGCCCATCCGAGACCCAGAGGTGACCCCCACCCCCAGGGTCAGTGGCCCTGCTGCCCAGATTGGGGGCCCCCACCAGTCAAGCCCTCCCCATTCTACTGGGTGGGAGACGTGAGCAGAAGCAATAGAACTTGCCCCTGCCAGCCAGGACTCCCAGGGTGGCCCTGAACGACTGACCTGCCTGACCCATTGCCCTACCACGCCCACCTACAGCCCTTGGCCCTTAGTGGTGGGAGAAGCCAGTTGGGAAAAAAACAAACACAGTCTGGGAACTTTGCACTGACTTCCACACTGGAAGTCCTCAAATGTCCCTTATTCCACACCCCCCGCACCACCAAAAGTGTTTACCTCATGAAAAAAGGGAGGACAATCAGACTCACAGGACAGACATTAGAGCCAGAGGGCTAGACTAGAGGAATAACATTTTAGGAAAAGTATTCCTAAATACTCAGGTTTCCCACCCATAAATGTGTGTCCACCATCAAAACCAGACCTTATATCTTCTGGTAGGTAAACATATAAACACAGTATATGTTAATATACGTTAATGAACAAACATCATCTAATGAACAACCTTTCATCTTACATATGGGAAAACTGAGGCCCACAGTGGGGAAGAGACTTTTGCTGGTTAGCACAACTGGCACTAGAAGTCAGGGTACTTCCCAAACACTTTTGGGTTCTGGCCATGGTTGAAAGAAGATATATCAACCTGAGACTCCAGTAGGAATTTTGTGCCACAAAAGCAGTAGACCCAGCTCTAGAGTTGAAGTGGTCAGTGCAGCCTGGTAAGCTGAGGATGGCCTGGGGCAGGTACACATACACTTGGGGCTCAATGTCAAGCCTAAGTTGGAGTGAAGACTCCTACTCTTCCCTGCCTTCACCCTTCCTAGAGTGTTCTTCCTATCAAGGGCTCAAGCCTGGAGGGGGTAGGAGCCCTAGTTTTTCCACTGGTTGGGGTGAGGCAATCTGGGGTCAATCCCAGGTATGTGCCCTTACCACTCTTTTTGGGATTCAGAGCCCGAATGTAATACTCCCCAGCCCAGACCAGTTGAGGCCTAAGTGTGTAGCCTGAAATCAGCATGAAAGAGGAAACAGGTAAGTAGGATTTTCTTCTGGCTTCAAGAAGGTGATAAGTCATGGAAAGCTTTCTCAATTTTGAGCAAGCTCTGGAGCCAGATTGTAGGCAGATGGCAAGGTCCACGAGGCTGACCCAGGTATGCCCAGCCCAAAATTAAATTGAACAAGTCTGTGCTCAAGCTACGAACTGGGGCTGAAGCTGAGGCCACTGGTACTGCCACTCTGCCCTTTGTTACATGGCCCACCTTCCACTACTGTGAACTGCCAACCATTCACCATAGCCAGTGTGGAAACAACACACACTGTGTTCTGTGACAGGGTGGCCTGGATATCTGGGAGAAGATCTATTAAAATAAGAGTTCATCATGGAAGACAATCATGTCCTTTTTCTTTCTTTCTTTCTTTCTTTCTTTCTTTCTTTCTTTCTTTCTTTCTTTCTTTCTTTCTTTCTTTCTTCTTTCCTTCCTTCCTTCCTTCCTTCCTTTGTTTCTTTCTCTCTCTTCCTCTCTCTCCCTCTCCCTCTTCCTCTCCCTTTCTTTCTCTCTCTCTCTCTCTCTCTCTCTCTCTCTCTCTCTCTCTTTCTCTCTCTTTCTTTCTTTCTTTTCTGAGTAGGAGACTTACTCTGTCACCCAAGCTGGAGCGTAGTGGCACACTCACAGCCACCATGGCCTCGACCTGATCCTTCCACCTCAGTCTTCCAAATAGCTAGAACCACAGGCACACACCATCATGCCCAGCTAATTTTTTGATTGTAGAGATGAGGTCTCACCAAGTTGCCCAGACTGGTCTTGAACCCCTGGACTCAGGCAATCCTCTCACCTCTGTCTCCCAAAGTGCTGAGATTATAGGCGTGAACCACTACACCCGGCATGCCCACTACTTTCAATAGTTACACACATGCTTTGGAACCTATCTTAATTACCTCTATTCTCCTTGTTCTTGTTGAAGGCTGTGGTATAGATGCAACAGTTAGAACGAGGTCCTCTTTGCCTTTCCACTCATGAAGTTCTGCACTAAAGATTCCAGACAGTTGTAACTGTCACCTAATTCCACCTAATGCCAGAGCCCATCATTTTCATCATTTTAAGGTACTTTTTGGATTGTTCTATTTTGTTTCTGTGGATATATACCATTTTTGTAAAAAAAAAAAAAAAATTATAGAGATGGGGTCTTGCTGTGTTGCCCAAGCTGGTCTTGAACTCCTGGCCTCAGGAGATCCTCCTGCTTCTGCCTCCCAAACTGCTGGGGATCACAAGTGTGAGCCGGATGTATACATTTATAATTGTTCTTGAGTGATTTCTCCATGTGTATCCCATCTCTCCAACTTGACCCAAAGCTCCTGAGGGGTGGGAAGTAGACCTTTGGTGTTTTATTTCTCCCCCCTCCCCCCTCTTGTGGCACCCAGTACAGTTGTGTGGGCAAGAGTATGGTCTCAATAGTGCTTGTTCAACTCAGTAACAACAATTGGAGAGGTCAGTATAATTTCTGAATTCATCTGTAAATGTATCCAGTGATGACAAAAATCTGCAGCTGGATGTATCCGCTACAGCAAAGAAAGAGCTATTCTTGAAGGGAGGGCCACCCAAAGCCAGCATGTCAGTTGACTTAATCACCCCCTCCCTGTCCCATCTTAATGAAATAACAAATAAGCAGTTGGGACTAGGGTAGGGTGCCTCATACCAAGCGGTCAGTAAGCCTAGGAGCTGGACATTCCATTTCCCAGCATCCTCTACTCTATTTCATCCATCTCTTTAGCAACAGGGATTTAGGCTGCTTTCTAGGTTCCTTCCCAAAAGTGGCAGTTTCCCTTAATCTAACTACATGACTACATTGGATTCAGAGTGAGTTACTGATAAGAAATAATTTGAAATTAGGTATCATGTTATGGGTTTACCTGCCAGAACATATAAGGGGAATGGTTTTGAAGGTGGATACACATTTATGGATGGGGACCCTGAGTATTTAGGAATACTTTTCCTAAAATATTATTCAAATCAGAACTGTCTCTAGGTTGTGCTTCTCTCCTGCTTCATAAGTGACTTCACAGACTGAGTAGTTAGAAATCTTTAATTGCTAACAAAGTAGAATACAAAGGTAGCTTAGAGACCTATATTATAGTTAAAGACTGAGAATTTAGCTAATATCTCTAAAGAGTGAACTACTTACTATTAACCAAGTCATTAATTAGGGTCATGTTTGCACTTCAATTGTCAGCTCCAAACATCTGTTTGTTTAAACCTAGGTCACTTTAGTTTATTACAGTTATAGCCACTGGTGAGATAATCTGCTTAGATTTCACAAGTATGTGTGAATTGCCTACCTCAGCCCTTATTTTCAGAGAATAAGAGTTCTCTTGAAGGCACAGGGTCAGACTAAAGATAATAAATGATTCTCCTTCTCAATAGAACTAAAAACAAAGCTTTAATTAATTCACCAAAATTCTAGGATTGAATATCTATATTACATTTCTTGAAGATGTTAATCTGTCCAAGGGTGACCCACAGGATTCCCATTGATCCAAGAACAATCTTTAGGCAGACATTTCATTGGCTCAGAGATTGTTTCTCAATCATTGAGCACGGCCCTTCTTACCAGTGGAGCCACCTCCACTTGTTGGAGGAGACTGCAGGTGGCCTGGGAGAGGGGGAGCCTCTCTCGGCATCTCATGAAACCAAGAAAGGGATGACATGGTAGAAAATATCTCCCTAAGAAGGAGAAAGCAGAGGCAGATAACTTAAGGAGGTCTGGGAGTACAGAAAAGGGAAGAAAGCCAAGATGGGTCTCCCAGGAAAGCCTAAGACTTGAGGTAGTTCAGATGTATACACCCTCACCAGACAGACAGACAGAGACACACACACACACACACACACACACACACACACACACACACACACGCACGCATGCACGCACATACACTCATGCACATACACACAAGTAGGCACATATATCTCTTTCAGTAGCACCTTCTCACCCTGACTCTCAAGTCCCATATTCAGGAGTAGACTCAGATGGAGTTACACATGTCACACACTCAAGAACACCACCTCTCTCAGATGCTAGCCTTCTAGTTGTCCCTTCATAAACACGGGTGCCCCAACAGATAAATGTAACTCCAATACATTTTCCCATACCTTTTTTGCATACGGTATGAACAGATGTTTTTTGTAGACATCCACATTAGTGCCCAAACACCTTCCTCACACTCAAGTCCTGACGTATGTATGGAATTACACATACACACACTCATACCCATCTTCCTTCCCAGCAAAGGCAAAAAAAAAAAAAAAAAAAAAAAAATGGAGACTGTGCTCAATAAATTCTTTGTGCTTTCTTTCTTGGAGGATTGGATTTGGAGGAGTGACTGGATAGCTAGGTGAATCGGATAAGCACTTTTTCTAATGGTTCTTAGCATGATGGAAAAGTCCACCAAGGACATTTGAAATCCCTCAGAGTTCACTCCCTTGGCCTATAGACAAGACACCAGCGGTAACCTTTAATGACTGCCAAAAGCTTCTAAGATTCTCTTAGTCCTGCTATGCTAGCTGACCTTTGCAAAGAATCCTGGGTATTTCAAACTAAGAACATTTAGTATAAGAAACAAAACAAAACAAAAACAAAAACAAAAACATTTCCTTGATGTTTAAGAACAATATGAAAATGCCTGTTTAAATTAACCTGGCAGGCCTGGCCTGTGGCAAGATGGTGAAGAAGAAGTTGATGTGAAAGCCCACTCACCCAGCACGTCCTCACTTCCCCCTCATCTCACATGCCCTGGGACCTCATCTTGTCCTCTGCCAGGCTTACTCTATTCTGGCCAAAGATGCCTAGAACCGGGAAAAAGGTTTTTGGATTTGACTAGAAGGAAGTCATGGGCAAGTTTAGAGAGAGCAGTGAGTCCATCCAATCTAAGCAAAATGTAGTGTGATATCTAAGTGATCTCCACAGTATAGTCTACACAGAAAACCTAGCGGCCAGTGAGTTTTTACCCAGTCCTGCCAGCCTGCCCATTTGAAAGTTCAACTGTGGCTCTGCTGAAAAGCAATCAGATCTGTTATTGACACTGTTTCATTCTGAATAGTGTGGAGCACTAAAGGCTTTCTTTACTTAGTTCATTAGTTAACTAACAAGCACTTTCAAGCACCTACTGTGCATGGAGCACTGTCCCAGACACTCAGCTATTGCCGTTGCTGCTCCTGCTATTGAATTTCTAAATACAGTCTGTTGCCAGACATCCAATTTTCTGAGTGCTTGCTCTGACAGGGAACAATGACTAATGAACCAAACATCAGGGAGGGCCCTCTGATCTCCAGCACAGAACATGCCCATAAAGGCAGAGTCTAATTTGTTCAGCAAGCAGCTGCCAATTCTTCTGGGATCTTAATTACCTGGAGCAGTTTATATGGGTGAATCCCCTTGGGAGAGAAACCCTGAACCCTGTCTTTCTCACACCCTATCATACTCTAGGCTCTACAAATGGCTTTAACTTCCAGCCACTGCGTATGGGTACAAGGCCCAGGCCACAGCAGTTCACCAGACAGGCATTCCAGGCACTGCCCACGGGCCTTCTTCACACCCCTACTTGTACACACACACACACACACACACACACACACACACACACACACACACAGGCAGCACTATTTTAATAGCGGAAAACTCTCTGGACTGCAAGTCAGAGACAGGGGTTTCAACCCAGCTCTGCCTCTGCTTCTCTGTGACCTTGGGCAATTTTTTTTCTGTCTCGGGGTTTTTGTTTGTTCTCCTGAAAAATGAGGGGCTGTACTAGGTGATTTCTACATGCCTTTCCAATTCTAGAACTTGAAATTCTGTTCCATGAGCTTAAGAGAGCTGTGTAACAAGATCAGGTTTGTGGAGTGGGATAAAATAAGATGGAGCAGTGGCCGCTCAGGAGCCCCAGCAGCCACCTCATGGAGAAGCAGAAATCGCTGCCTCCTTGAGTTGGTCCTTCCCAAAGTACTATACTGCTTCTGAAATGGTTCACAATCCAGGCTGGTGGATCTGGGACACTGTGGGCTCTTCCTCCCTTGTGCCTCAACTCCCTCCCCTGTCATTCCTTTTATAACCCTTGTTCCAACTCTTGTTCCTTTTAGCTAGCTCTTTAGCTCACACTGACTAGTTCCCTTTAGCAAGCTCTTCAGAGAGGCCAGTGACTAAATGGTCTCAAGAGTCTCCCAAGTTTGTAAAATGTAAATAACAGCCCCTGCCCTGGCGGCCTTCACAGGCTTTCCAGAGGATCAAATAAGATAAAGTCTGTGAAAAAGCTTTAGAAATTGTCAAGTGCTATGCAAATGCAAGGGATTATTATTAATGATGGGTGGGGAGGCAATCACATGATGTGAGAAGCAGAGTGCCAACTTGCCTATTCTCTGCACCATCTTAACTACATAAAGGCACTGGCATTGCCAGCCAGCCAACCAGTGTGTAGCCAGTCTGTAGGAGGGGGTTATTTGATCAGCATTACCCTCCACTGTCTGCTAGCAGAGTTCAGAGCCAAAGGGGTAAGGACAGGAAGAGGTTAATTTTGATATGTAGAGAAAAAGGCCTAGAGTAGTGATTAAAAAAATACTAGACACTGTCTTTCAAACAGAATCTCACATGGAAAACCCAATTTATAAAACAGATGAAGGCAGAGCTACTCTCGTTGAAATTGGGGTGACAGGCAAGGGGTCCCACTGGCTAGGTCCTCTATTTGCCCTTGAAATCACTCCAGTGGAACACATTGGAATCAGAAATGTAGAGCAGAAGCGCTTGCTTAGCACCTAGGGCTCCCAGGTATTCAGAAGGCAGTCATAGTGTAGGCACCGGAGGAGCTGGAGTACAGGGCACAGAGAAGGGGGGGTTGAGAGAATGCTACAAGAAGGCCGACAGAGTTGGGTGCAACATCTTTTGTCTACTCAGCAGCTTTGTATAGGGTCCCAGATCTGCATTCTCAGGTTATCCTAGAATGGGACTGCAGCTTTGGCAACTGTGCAGGAAGGCCTATTAAAAATGAGAATCCAAGCTGGGCATGTTGGCACGTGCCTATAGTCCCAACTATTTAGGAGACTGAGGTGAGAGGATCATTTGAGCCCAGGAGTTCAAGGTTACAGTGAGCTATGATTGCACTTGTGACTAGCTACTGCATTTCAGCGTGGATAACACAGTGGGACTCTAGCTTTAAAAATAAAAATGTGGATCCAGAAATGGGCAAAAACAAAGCTGTGGACCAAGTGAACATGAGCAATACTCCTGTTTACTCACTTAGCTTTGAGGGAGAAGGAGTTGCTTCCTAGGGTGAGTATGCTGAAACAGCACCTTCCAACCTGCGGCCCCACCATGAATAAGCATCCCTGGCATGGTGACAAGAAAAATGCTACCAGGGATTGGCCAGACATCTTTAGGTGGGTTCAGTGGCCAGATAGGTAGACCTACCCCAGCCCAGGGGCTGAAGAGAGGCAGAATCCGAGAAGTGGTAGGAAAGGGGAGAAAGCGAGTACAGTGAACAAAACTGCAGACTCAGCATTACAGGCAAGAGATATTGGGTCTGACCAGAATTGGAGCCCAGAAACAGGAGACACAGAACAAGGAGTGAACACTGGGATGTTGAGAAGGGAGTGGGAAAACTGAGAACAGCTCCTTCTTGAAGCACTGGCCCCATTTTCCCATCCTCCCCACCCAAACAGGCTCAGCAACGGGGCACATCTGACTGACTAGGCAGAAACTGATCAGATACTACAGGTACAAGTTGGAAGAAGCTCCAAGCTGGATAGGGGTATGTGTGCCCAGGACTTTCACACAGCCAGGGGATGGGTGGTAGCCGATTCCCTTGATGCAGATGGAACAGTGTAAGGGATTTTTGTTAAAGTCGCTAAAACTGGAAGGATATAATAACTTAAAAATCACCATAGAGTAAATCATACTGGCATCCTAGAAACATCCGGTGCCGGTATTTCTATATTATTAAGGCAGTTTACAAAAGCCCAGCATCTTTCTCTAAGAGATTCTTATTCCACATGTGTCTTCCCCTGATTCCTTTTCCACATGTGGTGGCCTAGAGCTGCTTCTCAAATTACCCTGAGGTAGCTGCTACAGAGACACGTTTGCTGTGCCAGGGCTGAGCAGGAAATGGGTAACCCAGAGAAGAGGATCAGCAGCAAAAGCCATTTATGCTTGAAGGAAACGAGAGCATTTGGAATTCCGGTGTGCTTGGGCGGAGGGGAAGAGGTCGTTATGTCAGCCCAGACAGTCTTTGTCCCTGCTCTTCTAGAAAGGAGCAGTGGGACCATCTTGGAAAATGTGTTGAATGAGAGAATCACTTGGCTAGGGGTTACTTCCCTCTGTAAGCTGTATGAGCACAGACACTGGGAAGGAGGTGGAGAGAGAGGCTCCTGAGGGGCCTAGAGGGAAACAGAACTCAAGGAGGAAAAAAGAGCAAATGAGCCAAAAATAGCTTTGCAACAGACCCTTCTGAAGGGCTGTAACCCATGCTCTGTAAGTGGTTAGAGCTCCTCCCTTCAAGCAAGAATGGTTTTGCTATTACAAGTAATTGTCTCACTATTGAGTTCTCAGATATTTTAAAAAGTCAACTGAATCAGGTATGCAGGAGTGAGAATTTCCAGTTTCTTCCCTGAATCTTCCACAAGTGGCTTCCTGGCTGATCAGAGGAGGGACCAGAGGCCTAGGCAGAATTTCAGCTACTTGTTCTGCAAGCTAAACTGGGGACTTCACCTAGCCAGGATTTTCTCAGTTCCCTCTACTAAACTCAACCACATCCCCAGGGATGGCCTTACATAGATGGAGAGGGTCGCTGCCAGCATGGTATGATTTGAGCGGATAAAGGTAAGAAGGACCATGCCCAGAAACCTTGGCTCTACTAGCCCTCCACTTAGCCTGCAATTCTCACTTAGTTGACTCCTTTTGGAAGTCCAGGTATAAACAAAATTGTTGCTTGAGATGGGGAGCACATTCAGCTACTACCATCTGTTTACACCTTAGCTGGATTAATTGTATCACATTAGCATTAGTATGAAGCAAGGCCTGAAGGCCATGGTCAAGAGGCAGGAGATGAGGAAAGTTCTGGAACATGAGCTATCATCCTATAGTTGAGAGTTCAGAACAGCTGGGGTAGCATCAAGGAACTTGTGCTAGAAGGGAGAATGAGGAAGAAGAGAGTGTGTCAAAAACAAATCTTAGCCACTTCACCATTTTCTGAGGGTTGGGCCTGTTTCCTCTACCCCAACTGAAAATGATTCTGACTTGGCAACTAATCTTACAACAAGGCAGATACAATCTCCTCTCCAGACTTTGATTCATTTCCCCAGAATTCATACTCATCTCTTCCCCTTCCCACATAATGCAGGGCCCATGTGCAGGGTGAGGAAGGACTGAGTCTGTAGCCTGGGTGGCACTCTCACTTTCCCTACTGGGCTTCAAGGTCTGACATGGCCCACCCCTGGCTTCCAGAGGAAAAGAGCAATAAAAACCATCATTAGTTCTTTGTCATGGCAGGGTGGATTTGCCTCCTTGGCCAAGTCCCTGCCTTGCCGACAAGGAATAGGGAAAGGAAGCACAAAGAGCTTAGAAGGTTGGACTTTCTTTTAGCTTATCTCTACCAGTGAGTGGCTGCTCTCAAAAACAGCTGGATTTGACTTTTCAGCTGGGGTCCCTTTGCACCGGAGAAGTTAGAAGCCATTTGGACGATGAGAGTCCCAAAGATGGAGTGCTGCTGCCCAATTTTAGATTCTCCAGAGACACACCACTGGAGCTTAATGAGGCTGCCAAGGGAGCTGGTCTGGCAGCCTCACAGAGGGGAAGGGACAAGAAGAAAAGATTTAGTCCAGGCTCAGCAGAGTATTCATAGCCAGGATACGCAAGACAGGCAAAAATGCAAAAATCAATTCACAAGCAATAATTAAGTCTAGATAGAGCCCAACTGAGTGAACTCACTGGTCTCTGTGGGATACAGGAACCAGAGGAGCCCCATCCACCTGAGTTGCCACTAGCTCCAGCCATGGTGGCATAGTACCAGTGCAAGCCTGCGGTGGCAGGATCAAGGGTCTGGGGCCTATCCCTTTGGCTTCTAACTGCCAGTAAAAGAGCAGTGCAAGCCCATTCTATCCTTCCTTCACCTACTGCTTGGTCACTAGGAGAGTGCACCTGGCCAGCTCTGCCGTGTTTTCTTAAGCGTGTGCTGAGCCAGAGGGGAGAAAGGGAGGGAGAATGGATTCAAGGAAGGGTGGAAGGGCCAGGATGCTGGCCTCCTGAGGTAATATAGATTCTCCATGAATACACTACTGACTGTGATAGGTAGCAGTGCTGCCTCTTCCAATTCTAGCACTTCTGGGAGTCATTTCTCAGTTCACACTTCCCTCCTGTGACAGATACATAAATCCTTGGCTGAAGAGGCTGCCGTGCCCCTTCCTGTCTCAGATGTGATTTTCCTCAGATGAATTGCACCACCTCCTTCAGACTCACATAGGTCAGATGATACACTGTGATACAGCCATCAGGCTATGGTGAGCAGGGAGACAGGAACCATCGATTTCCTGAGAACTCCTTGACTCTGTCTCTACAAGTCAAACTAGGTACCAGTGGGCATGCCCCTTAGAACTTCCTGGACAAATCCATGGCATATACAACCATATGACATATTCCAAAGACACACAGAAATGACTTCGATATGTTTGAAAATCAACTTCCAAGTGTTTCTGGGTGGCTTTTCTATTTTGTAACATATCAAAGACAATGCTTAGTTTCAGCCTAGTTCCTGCCTACATCCAGTTTCTCCTAGTTTCTGTATATATTCCAGGGATACAAGATAATTTTCATATCAGGCCACATAATTAGAAAGACAGAACTACTGGGGGGAAAAGTAGACCTACAGTGCAATTTCAAAACAAGCTACACATGATTTTCCCTGTATTATCTCTATTTTGGATTACCCATGCCACATGTCCTATGTTCCCCCAGCCATGTGAAATACAATCATGCTTGGATTTGGAATCCATGTGTAGTGGGTAATATGTTTTTGCATGGAACTTCCATCTATGCTGCACTTAGACTGGTGTCAAAATGATCCTGCACCTCTGAGTTTCCAGAAACAAACTAGAAGGTAGCAGTGGGAAGAGCCTGAGATTTTGTTATTGCTATGGATAGTCCACAAAGTGGATGATGAATATAGGGATAATCAAAATGTGACTCTATCCAGAGACAAGAATGGGACTGTGTAGGTAGGCAATTGAAGGCAGAGGCTGAAATGGATCTCTAGCACACAATTTACTATCATTAAGGAATGAGCATGATACTGGGTGCTCTAAATAGGAAAGAAACATGCAGGACTATGAGGTCATCTTCTTTCTCTATTCCATGGTCATCGGCCACTAACAAAATTCTACACAGCTCAAGTTTCCTGTGGGACAGCTAGCTCAAGAGATTAGGGCAGGCAATTGGGTCCTCTGCTGTCCAGTTAGTTTTGCCCCTTTCCCAACCTCCATCTTGTAAATGTGTGTCACTGATTAGACGTGGAACTGGGGTGACTGGCTAAGAGTAAAGGTGTTCCTGCTACAGTCTCAGCTGTTACAAAGGACAGAATGAAATCTCTGGTGGAGAACTTGGACACTACCTAAAAGATGGAGAATACAAGCTGGTTCCAGGTTTTCTTTTTCTTTTTCTTTTTTTAAGGATTTAGCTAATTTTGAAAAGAAGGCTGACAAGGGACATAATAATTACCATTTAAGCATATTAAATAAGTATAGGAAAGCTAGAGGAAAGAATTAGGAGGAACAATGTCAGAGAGCAGAGGTTGTTAAACACTTGAATGTGCGACCAAAGGACACTGTGATATTTCCATTCTTGGAGGTATTTGAAGATCAGCTATCTCTGCTTGAGGTTCTTGCCAAAGACAGTTCAAAGGATGAGCCAACATAGAAAAGACATGCAAAGTTCCGAGGTATAACCCAGCCAGAAGGCAGGAAACCAGACCCATAACCTTCACCACCTTTCCACTTCACCTCATGGCTCACCCTCATGAAATCCTCAAGGTGAGCCCAAAAGGAAGCAGAACTAATAATCATGCTTTGTACTGCAGGGCAATGGAATCGGGAAATGGACCAAATGTTTTTACACAAAGCCCATCACAAACTCCTGGCAGAAGTGGGAACTCTCCTGTACAGTTTGATTTTGTACAAATTTCCCCCCAAATCTAGTTCAAATAAGTGCAAGTCCATGTGAAATTGCTGCAGTGACATATTTCCTGTCCTTCTACTGTGGCTTTGTGCATTCAGAGAAAGATTATAACCTCTTGACTTGCTTCCCGGAAATACCTCCTTAAATTTGGGTTGAATATGCCCACAAACAATGCTGAGAAGAAATCAACAAAGGCTGGTGAGGACAGCTTCACCGACTCTCCAGCGCCTATTTTCCCATGTCTGCCGAAGCATGGCAGAGACAGTGCCCTCAACCAAGGGAAAGGCCAGTTGCTAATCTGTAGTGTTGAGTGTCATGGGGCAGAGCAGGACACAAGGGATACAAAAATAGCAGGTTGTTCTTACACTTGGAATAAGGCTGTCAGAGGGGGACTTCAAGCTAGGTGTGCATGAAAAAGATCTCAAACTGTACTGTATGGCTTCTATTACTTATCTTCTGGCTTCTCTTGCCCTACCTCTGCTAAGACGCGGTGTCCTCAGCTCCAGTTGTCTACTATTGTTAAGATTTTTGCCATATCTGAGTATTGTTATTTACTTAATATTTTCTCCAGATTTAAAAATGTCTCATCCTTAAAAATAATATTTTTGAAATTATAGGGTGTATGTGTTAGGCACATTTTCCCCCTAATACATATTAAATAAATAAAGAGCTATAAAAAAAGTTAGTCCATGTACCACCTAAAATCATCTTGCACACTACCAGTGTATGTTTACCACACTTGAGGAAACAGTGCTCTCTGTATAGTGCATGCAGATGGTCCCCACCGCCAACAAGCAAGGCTTTATTTCCTTCTCCAATGTAAAGCCAGCAGGGCTTTAGACTGCCCTGAAAGGCCAGGATACCATCCTGAGCCTGGCTCCCTCCCTCCTTCCTCGCAGGGCCAGGCCCTGGACTTATTATTTTTCTCCTTTCAGGTGGTAGCCTCAGCCAAGGCTGGGGTTTGCAGCAGAACACAGGGCCCTTATTCCTGGTCAAGTGTTCCTTCCCTCGAGCTATTTCCCCTGCCGAGAATTCCACACTAGACTTCACTCAACTCGGCCAGTGCCCTCTGTGGAGTGGACTTCCTCTGCCTTTGCCCCAGGGGTTGCATCGGCTGGAGTGCCCCAAGCCCACATCAGTAGCTTGCCTGTCCGCGCTGAGCTTACACAGGCCCCACGAGCACTTGGTGCCCTTAGCTGGGAACACGGTCTTCCCTGGGAAGCCAGCCACCACCCCTGTCCTGTCCTTGCTGTCCGGGTGGTCAGGAACACGAAGGAAGGGGCCAAAGCATTCTGTAAGCAAAAAAGACGTGTGCCGACTTTAAACAGATGGACTGTGTAACAATCAGGGTTGACCAACAAGGAAACCGACGTATATGTAGATACTTCCAAGTCGAGGTGTCATGTCCACCTCTGGGAGTGTTTTGGAAAAGATTCTTGTTTCAGCTGATGTGTTATGGTCCTTTAGTGGTTTACAACTTTTTGTTGTTATTAAATAGATAATTATTCTTCATCCCCACCTCCACTCTCCAGTTTTATCTGGAAACTTCCAGGATCTGCGAATACAAAGTCATTAGAGGAGTGGAACTGCTGGTGGGGAGGCGGGGCGGAGGCCAGGAGCTCCGCCCACCGCGCTCCTGTGGCTCCTGGTGCTGCGGAACATACAACGTCCACGTGAAGACGTCTAGTTTACTGGCGCTTAGCTTGAAAACCCTCCCGTAAGAAAAAGCAAGCCAAGGTGAGGACCAAATCCCTACGAGCTTTAAAAGACATATATAGATTCTTATATGTGACCTCGTTTGTTTCCAGGTGTAGACTCTGTTTGGTGAGAACGGTGGCACAATCTATCTCCCCACTTTTCTTTTGTTCTCCCGACTTTCTGTTTTCTTTCTCCACTCTCCTCCTCTTTTCTTCCTCATATTCACCCTTGCCTCTCCTCCTGTCCCCCAGACCTTCCTCCCTTTCTTCCTTTCCCCTCCCATTCTGGCAGCCCCTAAGGCACCAAGGAGGACCCTAAGAGTTTTGTGAAAACTATTGTCCCAAGAGAATCCCTTCACTTGTTTATTTTTAGAGTAGGGGCCTCCTTCTGTTTCTCAGGTTGTAGAGCAGTGTAGCCCCATCCAGGGCTTAAGCAATCCTTCCACTTCAGCCTCCCAATCTACAGGTGCTTGCCATCACATCTGGCTAATTTTTCTTTTTTCCTTTTTTTTTTTTGGTAGAGATGGGGTCTCACTATGTTACCCAGGCCGGTTTCATTCTCCTGGGCTCAAGCCATCATCCCATCTCAGCCTCTCTAGTAGCTGTATCTACAGGCATGTGCTGCCATGTCCAGCTATTTTTATTTTTATTTTTGTAGAGACTGAGGCTACTATGTTGCCCAGGCTGGTCTTGAATGTCTGGCCTCAAGCAATCCTTTCACCTTGGTCTCCCAAAGTGCTGGGATTACAGCCATGAGCCGCCGCTGTACCTGACCCCAATCTTAGGAATTTATAATTGATTAAGATTAACTTGATGGGCTTGGTGGCTCAGCCTGTAATCCCAGTACTTTGAGAGGCCGAGGCAAGTGGATTGGCCTGAGCCCTCGGGTTCAAGATCAGCCCAGGCAACTTGGCGAGACCTTGTCTCTACAATAAATAAAAAAATTAGCCAGGTGTGGTAGCATGTGCCTGTAGTTCTGGCTACTTGGAAGGCCGAGGCAAAAGGATCGTGGGAGCCCAGCCGTTTGATGCTGGGGTGGCCATGAGCATGCCACTGCACTCCAGCCTGGGCGACAGAGTGAAACTCCAATTCAAAAAAAAAATCACCTGAGAAATTATTGTTTGAATAACGAACTGAGCTGAGAGGAAGGAGGGCAAGCAGAGAGGGAGCAGACTGTGTGGTAGTTAGGGCACTAGAGCCGTGGACAGGTGTCTAGACAGGTGGAGGAACGTTCCTTTTCTATTCACTGTCGCCACTGCCACCAGTTTGCCCAGCAGTGGAAAATGCTGGTAATGTGTGGTTGGCAGAGGACATTATAGATGATCTACCATATAGGGAACACTGAGATATTATGCATGGGCTGACAAGACACCCTCTGATTAGTGAAATGCCACCTACTATGGCTTAGAGACTCTTAGCATATAACCTAGAGGAAGGATAACCAACTTTGAAGGAATCTGAATGCAGTGAAATATACCAAACACCAACACCCACTGAGCAGATGATTGGTTTTTGGTAACTCATGTGTATATTATTAGGGGTGGGAGGAGTGTTTATATATATCAGCAGTTAGTCTCTCAAAGGGACCTGCATTGAGTCATGCAGCAGTGGGCCAGTCTGATTTCTCTTCTTAGGCTCACTTTTTAATTTGGATGTCAACATCTGAAAATCCCCCTCGATTCAATTGAGAATTTCTGTAAAGATACATGTGAAGAATTCAAGAAATGCATTCTGGGTTCAGCGCTTGCACTTGGGGGTTGATGAGGTCACTGGAGACTCTTGATTGAGGGGTTCAATAGCAACTACATGTTAATGACACCCCAAACACTCATTTCAAGTCTATCATCCTTAAGTTTTTGAAATCGATCCTAATGTTCTAGTCAGCTTGGACCCTCTCTTGGGGTCATGACTTACACATTTACCGCCTTCTCATTCTTTTTCTTTTGCCTTGTTTATGTAAACTCCCTCTCCCCCCACGGCACCAGTCTGACATTCTGGGGTTCAGTGACTTATTCAACCATGCAGTCCACCTCCACATATCAAAATCATGTAAATGTAGTCTTCCAGAATATCTGAGTTGGAAGAGACACTACAAACCATATTGTCTCTCCCACCCCCATTTTGTAAGTAGGGAAAGCAGCCCACATAAGGGCAGGGAGTTACTTACTCAAGCTCAAGCATCAGATTGGTGGCAAAGTCTGGACTTGAACCCAAATCTTCTGGATCCAAATCTGACCCACTTTCTACCACCTCGAGCTGTAGCTCCTCCAGGAACTGTGCCTCCTCCCCAAGCTCTGGGTTCTCCCCGAGCTGGGGCTCCTCCACGAGCTGGGGCTCCTCCAGCCTTTCCACCTTCATCTCACCGCTGCCCAGGGAAGCCTTGATTGCCTGTCTGGGGTTGGTTCCCTCCTCTCTCTTACTTGAGTGTGCTTTTGCTCTGCTCTCTGGCTCTTGTGTTCTCTCTCTCTCTCTCTCTCTCTCTCTCTCTGTCTCTCGTCCCCCCCCCCCCGTCTCTCTCTCTGTCTCTGTTTCTCTCTCTCTCTCTCTCTCTCTCTCTCTCTGTAGCTGCCGGGCTAAGGCAGGAGCAACTGGAAACTCCAGGCTCAGAAGAAAAAGTGCTCAGGGAGCCTCAGAGCCAGCCTGGGATGGCTTGGCTGTGGAGGCGGGAGGAAATTCACGGCCCTGAGTGCCTTTGGGGGCTCCCAGGCTCTGAGAGAAGGCTGGAGCTCCTGGGGCGAGCTTCTCGGGATCTTCTGCTGAGGCTGGGCCAGTTTCCTAAACTAACTCCCAGACTGAAGGGGAGGGCCGGATCCTCAGGGCGGGAGGGGGGGCACCCAGACGGCGGCTCTGCCAGCCAGCCCCTGTGGTTGGAACTTTCAAAAAGACCAATGTTTCAGCAACTGATTTCTTTTCCAACCAGAACAGCAAGGCTTTCTGTCCCCCTTGCATGACTGTGGCTGTGGCATGCAGCCCTAGCCTGAGCAGAAGCAGGATTCCAGGGCTGGGGCTTCATAACACCCAAACCACTGGTCAATTCCACTAAATAAAATCAAATAAAAAAACACCGTTTTTGGCATCAGGTGTACCCAAAGCTGGTCTCCTGGCATGGAGATGTTGTGTACCTACTGGGATGGGATGTTGCATAGCCGTTTAGTGACGAAAAGTCGGAAGGCCATTGGATCAGAAAATCAGGAGATATGGTTTCTCTTTCTAGCTGGTCACTAATTGGCTGTTTGGTTCGAGGCAGGTACCCACCCCACTTTGAGCCTCAGTTTCCTCGTCTGTAATGGGAAGGGATCAGACCCAGATGGCTGAGAAAGCTCCTACCAGTTCTGAGCCTCTGTGTCTCCACCTAAGGTGCATGTGGAAGGCAGAGGGGCCAGCCACCAACCCTGGGAAGGGAGAGGCTCAAGAGCTTGAAGAGGCTGTCCCCAGCCCCCTGCTTTCTGAAGTCCCTCCCATATGCTAGCAATACCAGCAGGGCACCCTCATGCTTCTGTAGGTTTTAATCTATAGCAAAAATTTCACAGCTTGCCCCCCAGCAGTAGGGAAACCAGAAGTGTTCTTAGTCACTTATACCTGCCTTTTAATGAAGAAGGTTGAGAGAGCAAGCCTGACTGGAAGAAAGCTTGCCAGACTGGGTTTCAGGTGTCACCTGGCCTTGGGCAGGAGAAGGTTTGTGAATGATGGTGCAAGGGGAGAGGTGGGTAAGAGGATGTAGTGAGAAACGGAGGCAAGGCAAACCAGATAAGGTTTTGTTCTGATACCACATGATAAAGAGATACTCAGTGCTTTCTAGGAGTGTCCTCGCACTTAACTTTCCTAACCACATTACCACCAATTTGTAGAGGAGGAAATGAGGTCCAGAGAGGTTGTCCCTTGCCAAGGTCAGTCTGTCAGTAGTTGTTGTTTATCAGATGCGAAGCCACTGTGCTTTATGATTACATGCTGGCTAACGTCTTCTGCTTCTTGGCAGAGAAGCCCATGCAAGTTCCCCACAAGGGCTAGAGTCTCCCTCCCCTCTGAGAGAGGGACAAGGAAAAGCAGAGGGGGACCCTGCCTCTCTAGGATCCTGGATTCCCAGGTCCAGGTTCCTGCTCAACGGCCCTGAGAACACCTTGCAGCTAATGAATATACTAGTAAAGCCTCCCACATTTAAAGAGGAGACCTCTGAGGACACAGCATTTTGGAGACCGTTTTTGCGGGTCAGTTTCAAGTGTAATTTTCAGCACATTGGTTCTCTGTTCTCTTCACTGACCTCCATCCTGTTCATCTGGCAGGTGATGAGTTCTTAAAAAATCTTCCTGATCCTGGTTTTCAGCTGATAGGCCATTATGGCCCTTAGGGAATCACTCTGCTTAAATAAATCAAGGCTAATTGATCTTGGCAGTGAGAAAATTTCTTTGGGGGTTTGTCCCTATCTATAGGCTTTGGTGAGCCGAGGAAGCTTCAAAATTTGTATCTTAGGGCATTAATGTTTTTTCTGCCTTTTCTTGCTACTGATTTTTGGGCAAGAATCAGAGAGAACATGTAGTACCCCAAGTCTTGGCAAGGTGAATTTTCTTTTGTGAATTTTCTGATTCTAGGTGAAGTCCCCTTAGCCTGTGTTCTCATGGCTTCCTATTCTTTTCCTTCATGACCATCAATTGTAATGATGTTTTTTTGTTTTGTTTTTTTTTGAGTTGGAGTCTCACTCCGTCACCCAGACTGGAGTGCAGTGGCCGCTCCCGGCCGCCGCAGCCTCGACCTGCTGGGCTCCGGTGATCCTTCCACCTCAGCCTTCCAAGTAGCTGGAACTACAGGTGCGCGCTACCACACCTGGTTAATTTTTTTGATTTATTGTAGAGATGAGGTCTCGCCAAGTTGCCCGGGCGGGTCTCAAACCCGCAGACTCAGGCAATTCACTCACCTCAACCTCCCAAGGCGCGGGATTACAGGTTGAGCCACCGAGCCCAGCTTGATGTTGTTTCTTATGTAATTAATATTCGATGTTTGTCCCCACCACTAAATTTTAAGTTTCTTGTGGCAGAGTTCCTACATGGTTTATTGTACCTCCTGAGCCTAATTTGTATCCCCTGTGTCTAATCTTTGTTGCGTGCCTGAAGGAAAAATTCTTCTCCTCCATGATAGGCACCTGGGGTGTGCAGTCTTACTCCACTACTTTCAGCATAGGGTTGGTCCCCAAAATAGAGTGTGGGGGATAGGGTGCCCGGTTGAGATTAATTTAACCAAGAGACAAGAAGATTGAAAGATGCTGAAATGGGCCCTACCAGCTCTATTCCCCAACACTACTCCAGTCACAGGAGAGTGTATGCTAGTTTTACTAAACTTCATTGCCATGTTAATTATGATAATATTCTCATGAAAACACTTTCATCTTTCACACATGTACTTTCCCTTTCCTTATAAGCACTTGATTCTGACCCCTTTGCTTTTCCCATCTGTCCAGCCCCGTCTGTCCACGGTCCTTATAAAACCAGCCCTCTTACACTTTTATCCAGTTTTTCTAATTGCTGCTGTCACCACTTCCCCATATTTATAAATTACATATAACATCCCTTGGTAATTTCGTCTAGCTTCTCTGAATGCTTGTAGTTAGGAAGTTCTCTCTGTTATCTAATCTCAGTTTTTCATGCTACAGTGTAAGCCTGTTTCCTCTTGTTCTGTTCCTTTTTTTTTGACAGAGCCTCACTCTGTCACCCAGGCTGGAATAGCACAATGGCACAATCATGGCTCACTACAGTCTCAAACTCCTGGGCTCCAGAAATCCTCCTGCCTTAACCTCCAAAGTAGATGGGGCTACAGGCACACACCACCATTCCCAGTTAGCTTTTTTTTTTTTTGACAAGGTCTCACTATGTTCCCAGGCTGGTCTTGAACTCCTGGGCTCAAGCAATCCTCATGCCTCGGCCTCCAAAAGTACTGGGATTACAGGTGTGAGCTACCACTCCCAGCCTTCTTGTTCTGTTCCGTGTGGTTGGGAAATAGCTAGTCACCATCTCTGAGTTGAAAATTTTCTTATATTTAGAGATCAACCTCTCTTCTCTCTCCCTACTGCCTTCCACCTCACCCATAAACTTCTCTTAGATCAATACTCTCAGTTCCTTTAGCTTTGCCCCTCAAGTCCCTCACATTCCAGGTTTTCCTCCTGTTGGCCAAACAAGTCCTATTGGCCTTATCCTGACCCTTCACAGTTGGATTCCCTTGGATCACGCTGAGCTCTCAGCTGTCAGCTGCCTTGCCATTGTGGTGGGGCTGCCTCTCTCAAATGAAAGCTCCTTGGGACACTTCTAACAATTTATTTACCCTTCCTGGAGGTGTAGCCTCTCTTCCCTTCTGCATTCAGGCTGTTTTTCAGCCTGGACAAATACCTGACATTTGCAGTCTGGAAAATTTACACCTTAGACCCCAGAAAGGAGTGCAGCCTGAAGCTCTGTGTCCCACTGCCTCAATACAACGTGAAGCATTCATAACTCAGAAGGAAGCCCGCAAAGGGAAAAGAAAACCCAGGCGATCCCTCCTTTCTTTTTTTCTTTACAGTAAATAATTTACAAAAACAAATTTTCCTTCCCACAGGCTATATTCACTTTATCACTGGTCCTCAGGGCCAGCCTTTACATATTTCCATACTGTCATGGACTATTTTTAGCAAAGGATGACATTAAATACTAGTTGCCCCATGGGCTTCAAACTCATCTCTTCCTCTTGTCAGAATGTTGTCAATCCTCCCCTTTGAGACCTGCTGGCTACTCATGGCCTAGAGATATTTCCAGGGGTGTGAAAGCTGCCTACATGGTATGACTTCAGGGATTCCTCAGAAAGTCCTCTGTCTGAAATGTCTCCTTTGGCCTGGGTCTGATGATGAGAATTTCAGTATTAGAGATTCGTTTTTTAGCTAGCTCAAATATCACTTCCTCAGGAAGCCTTGTCTGATCCTTTGTTACTCTCTGACAGAAGCCTATTCCTCTTCCCTCTTGGCACTTAGTTTGTAGTTATACATTCATTAGTGTGACTATTTGGTTAATGCCTGTCTCCCCGACGCCACTGACAATTGATGATAGCCAAGATCATGCCTTTTTTTGTGTTTCCCATTATATCCCCAGTACTTAACACTGAACCTAGAACACGAAAGGTGAGCAATTTATTGAATCTGTTTATGAACTTAAACGTGAACTTAAATGTTCTCCAGAGCATTGGTGGGAAAGGATGTGGGCATGGGTGTCTAGGACACTAACCTAAGTAGAGGACCCCAGAAGGCAAGGATGGGGCATTGATCATAAATAGCACCTTGCTTCCTCAGTTTGCCTGAGGCCAGTTCATTTTGCTACTCCAGCTTCCTTTCCCTTTCTGTCAGCACGAGGCTTCTCACCTTTCTCAACTCTATCCAGAGGCCTTCACTTATAGGGCATCTGGGAAGATGGATTGACCAAGGTACCGATGAGGCTAAAATGACACCCCTCGGGCCACCAGCAACTTTTTTTCCAGAGAGACTTGGATGGATGATATATAAATTCTCATAGCAGCTCCTTAACACCTTCCTATTACCCACATCAGAAGGGGTCTCATGAAAAGAGGACAGAGATGCACAGTTATGAAGTCACAGTCCCCAGGCTCCTCTGGTGCCCGCCTTTGACTGTACTCCAAGCTCAACCCTCCAGGTTCTGATTGGCTTTCTCTAGAATACGGGGGAGATGCCTTCCTGCTCCCAGGCCCAGAAGGCCTCCATCTACTCAGGGCTACCCTAGGTTCCTGAGGAAAGGGCACTAGGGTCCAGCTTGCCCCCAGCCAGAGAGGGAAAATGACGGGAGAACCAGAGTGGGCCTTTCTCTCTTATTCCTGAAACTTGGTGACTCTGCATTCTAGCCCAGGAAGAATCAAAAGTATTCTCACCCCAGGCCAGCCCCTTCCTACCCATGAGCCCTGCTGAACTGGCAAAGTTCTCCTCCTCTCTCCCAACCAGAAAGTCCTGCTGCTTCCCACTGTGCCAAAGCTAACCGATTCTTTGAGGCCCTGCTGGAAGCCGCTGCCATAAAGAGACTCTCCCTTCCTAGTTTGCTTTGGCATGGCCTAAACTCCAAACCTGTGGACCCCGGGAGCAGTAAGCTTAAGGCCCTTCCCTCAAGGAGCAGGAGCCTGGACTGCTCTGGCAGAGGCCTGCAGTCATTCCAGTGCTTTGTTCCCCTCTGGCCTTGGGTACAGCTGCTCCTCTCCCCCCAGCTGCACCCTTAGCTCCTCACAGCCCTGGTCCTAGCCTCTGACGTCTCCTGTGTCCTCTACAGTGCTTAGCAGGGTAGACATTCAATAAATCTGCAGTCAGTGCTCAATAAATAGCAGGCCCTTGGTCAATAAATGATGGATTGATTAATTGAAGTGCTCAGTCGCTTTGGTACAAGGCCGAATGAGGCGCTGCCATCATTCATTTCTCTGTGCACCTGGGCAGGCAGATTATGTTGCCTTAAAACTGAGCAGTTCTTTTTCTTATTCTTTTCTCTTTTTTTTAAACTGCAACTGACTATGAACTAAAGGACAGAAGTGATAAGAAGAAGCAAGGGGCTGGAAGCCTGAAAGGAGTCCCCCAAAAAGGAAAATTCTGTACCTCCATCTCAGGCCCCCCCAAATTTCACTGGATTCTGGCCTTGATCTGAGGACTCAGGGTGCTCAGCTCTCCTGAGCTCTGAGATGATGGTCTTGGACTTGTCCGAGGACTTATGAGTCAGCTTTGGATACAAACCATGTGTGCTGGTAATTCCTACACCACCTTTTTTACTTTGTTTTCCTGCTTTTTCCTCTCTTTCTTGGACTGGAGAGCAGTGTCCCCACCTACTTTCAGCCTTTGAGCCATTTACCTGCTGGCAACATGGTGGGATAGGCTGGAGTAAAGACAAGGGAAGAGAAGAAGAGGAACTATTGGTTTAATCACATACCTTGAGCCAATGGAATATTAGATTGATGGGGGTTATTCTGTGTTATAGATAGATTAGCTTATTAGAGAAACATATCATAGAATTCAGCAATCCTGACTTCACTGGGAGCTCAGTTGCACCAAGACGGTAATATAAGTTTCTGAATATGCCTGGAAGAGAGCTAAGAATCACTGTGGATTCAGGCCAGCCCGAGGACTTCGAGACTTTGTGGAAAACAGACTGGGAACTGGCTCTTGAAAAGGCCTTCCTTTAAACAGCTCTTCCAGCTTCCAGTAAACCCTTCCCCCTGGTATCAGTCAACCTGGAGTCCCTCGGAACAGTGAGAGCAAGAGACAGAGAGAGACTAACTTCTGAGACCTGTTCTGGGGCCTCTCCATGCATCAGGTGTTTTGTGTGTGTGTGTGTGTGTGTGTGTGTGTGTGTGTGTGTGTGTGTGTGTGTGTGTGTGTGTGTGTGTGTGTGTTTCTCTCTGTGTGTGTGTGTGTGTGTGTGTGTGTGTGTGTGTGTGTAACAGTGCACTATCAGGTGATAGCAGGTCCCCACCTCCCTAAAATGCCTCAAGCCAAACTGAATGAATCCACTCTAGCTTACCTGTCTGCTTACTTTTACTGTTGAGTGTGGAGGCTGAGGAGGATCACCTTTGCAGTTTGACACTTGCCTCTGAGCAGACTGCTTGCCTGACACTGAAGATAGTAGGCTTTTCCTTACAAATTATGATGAGTTCAACTTGGACCCCCAGCAGACTTCCAAATGTATGGCCTCAGGAAGGCCTGCCACTGAGCAAGCAGAAGCTTAATGCCTCAGTAACCTGGCTTTGTTACATAAGGCACTATGCTCGATATGAGTCAGGGCCCTCGGGCTGGTCTAGGCTGGGCCTAGACTGGGAGTGAGGCTAAACAGCAGCGCCGAAGGAGGGGTATCTCGGGAGGGAGGTGAGTCAGGAAGAAGCTCCTAGAGTTGATTCCCTTCTACTCACTTCTCACCCCCTTCTTCCTTAGGGCTATCTGCAACCAATCACTGGCTAGACCCCAAAGCTGTGAGCATCTGCTCTCCATCTCCCCTGAAGAGAAGACAAGAGGAAGTAGGTTGAATACTCAAGGCTATTTTGTGAGTAAAATCTTCCTTCAAGGAAGGATGGGGAAGGTCCCGGTGGTGTTTTGTCCATAGGCAGGGGCCATTTCAGGATGAACCTATTTGAGAAAAGTGGCTCCCAGGAGAAGAAGGCTGATAAGGAGTCTGGTTCATCACTGACCAAACTTGCTTCCACCTCTTGTTTTCCCTTGGGCTGGAGTCTATCCAGTGGGAAGCATCCCATTCAGTCTCTTGTGCTGGTTGGGATCTTACAACTCTTACACTGTTTCCAGAAGGGCCATAGCTACTTTGGGGCAGGGATTCCCAGCTAGAAGGTATAAGGGAACTTACCTTGCCTGATGATAAAATTTCCTTCTACCTGCAATAACATTTGGAAAAGTTTGCTTTCTGCTCTCACAGACCCATCTTAGCTCTACTCCAACTCTAGTTAAGCTGGATTTTTAGCACAGTAGACAGTGCCCTCCAAAAGCCACGTTCTTTGACCTGACTCTTCATCAAGGTTGCTCTCTGAGGCTGGGATCTAGCTTTCTTGCCTTCATGGGGTTTCTGTTAGCTCTTGGGGTTCTATGGAGGGCCTTCTCTGCTAAAGCTGTGGCACTACAGCAAAGCCCTAACCCTTGTCCCATTATTTCGGGCCTTGGGACAGCACAATATGTCCTTGGCCATTACAGCTCTCTCATCTAAGAGGAAATTTCATTTTTCTGACCCCTGTGGTCATGGAATGCTCTCCCTTGAGTGTACTGAGCACACACAGTACCCCATCAAGTGAGCCCAAGCTTTAGTCCCAACTCAGCACATTGGTTTCACCAGGGCTCAAGAGGCTATTGCATGACACCAACCAATTTGTTATGTAAACCCAGTCAGCCATGGCAGATTATGGCTTCACAGTTATCTTGAGGGATACCTTACATAAGAGGAGAAAGTTCAGGTAGGAACAGAATTGCGATGAGCAAACACGGTGCAACAGCCACCACCAGGTGCAGACACAGCTGACCTCATTCCTTACAACCAGCCCACGAGGTGGAGGCAAGAACTCTGCAGGGTTCCATCACCCCAAGGACCCAGAGATCCTAGCAGTCTTGACCAGATATATCCTTCTCTATCTACGCAGACTCCCTGGCCCTCAGGACCTGTCCTGGAAAGGAGCCAACACTCTACCTGGAATTAAGAACTTGTTAGTTTATCTGGAAGTGCAAATATAAGCAGGAGTGTTAACCTTCTCTTTAGGCAAGGAGGGAAAATAAGGTCACCCTGAAAATAAGTATTTTCTGAGGTGCTTACATGGGTGTGTTCCTAGCAAAAACGAAGAGTAGATGAAATTCATGCTCTGTTCTTTCCACCTTTCTTTAATAGCATGAACCTTCCAACTAGACTTCTTGAGCTTTCATGCTGCCCAGAGCCCCCTGCTGTAGCAGCCCGCCCAAATTAAGCCTTCTGTGGACGCTGGCCCTGACTCTCTACCTCTCTTCTCCAAATCTGGCTTTTCCACATCCCATTCCCATAGAACTCTACTCCCAGTGAGTTGTCACCATGACCAAAGGTCTGATAAACAAATCCATACAAAGTAGTCAATGACGAGTAATGGTGTAATGGAATGTTACTTTTTAAAAAAGGTACACTAGATCCTGGCCATACATGAGAGATACATGCTAAAACTTTTCCTGGTCTCTAACTCATGAATGCAATCCTGAAAGTATGTAATTTCCCCCATATAATTTTTTATTTCCAGTTAGCACCATCACCTTGTTAAACTTCTTAGCTTTCTATTCATTGTCATCACTAGCACCAGCAGTTGACTCAGGGAGGGAGTGTTTTCCTCAAAGAAACAGACATTTGCTTATTTCATGAGAATTCCTACATATGTGTGGGCTGACTATAAGCAGAGGGTCACAAAAGTGTGTTGAAAAGTAGGTGGTAGGCAATGCCACTTCTACATATATACCCCAAAGAACTGAAAGCAGGAACTGGAACAGATACTTGTATACTAGTATTCATAGCAGCATGCTTCACAATAGCCCAAAAGGTGGAAACAACCCAAGTGTCCACTGACAGATGAATGGATGAACAAAATATAGTATATCCATATAATGGAATATCATTCAGCTGTAAAAGGAATGAAGTGCTAACATGTGCTACAACATGCATGAACCTTTACAACATACCAAGTAAAAGAAGCCAGGCACAAACAACCACGTATTGTATGATTCCACTTATGTGGAATATCTAGAATAGGCAAAACCATAGAGACAGAAAGTAGAATAGAGGTTTTCAGAGTCTGGAGGAGAGGGGGGCATGGGGAGTTATTGTTTAATGGGTACAGAGTTTCCGTTTGGGATGATGACAAAGTTCTGGAAATGGTGATGGTTGCACGGCATTGTGAATTGTGCACATTACCTAAAGTCACTGAATTGTACACTTAAAAATGGCAAACTTTGTTTATATATGTTTTAGCACTAAATATGTATTATGTTCAATATATACATATGATACACCTCTCTCTCTCTCTTACACACACACACACACACACACACACACACACACACACACACACACACTATTAGATGCTGTGTAGGGTACCAGGATCACTCATTGGTGAAAGTACTGTCTCCCCCATAGAAGCCTCCTAGAACATGTGATTTACATTTGCACCTCAGCAAAAAAGACAATTTCTTACATGTCTGGATTCTCATGAGGTATCCAAACCATGAATGTTACGTTTGCAAACTCATTTGTGTTTTTTAACAGAGAATATCCTTTAATTCATGAGTGCCTATTCTTTGTCAGACCACTAGGCACTCAGGAAATAGTTATTTTAAATTACCCTGGGCTATGGAAGGACTTTCGAAGCTTGATACCAAAAGTAAAAAAAAGTAAAAATCACAAAGGCTTAACCACATAGAAACCCAAATCCTCTCTACAGCAAAGAACTCCATCCTTAAAATCAAATGGTAAATTAGTTGACAAAGGGTTGCAATCTCTAATTCAGGGTTTCTCACGGTGTGGTCCATATACCACTGGTGCTATGGGAGAGGAGTTATAGACGGTACACTGACAGAGAACGGAATCTTAAACAGTATGAATTTAGGCACTACAGCAGGCAGCCCCTCAAATCACACCACGTAAGTGGCCATCTCCTCAGAAGCCAGGTCCAGGAATATACATTATGAAATTATTGGTTTTAAGACTCACTAAGAGAAGCACAAATATTTTTTGCACAAATTTTTTTTAAAACCTGATCTCTGAATCTATATCCTTCCCCTTTGTTACTCTATCAATAGGAAATATTGAATGAATTAGCACACATATAGCAATTAGATATGTTTGCTGTTATTGCTATTTTCTGAGCATCTATGTGTGGAAATCAGTTGGTGCCAGGTCAGAAACTTAAAGGTAGAATCCTAAAGATTTTAGAGCTGAAATGTAACTCAGATTCAGAGTATTTCAGACCACACTGGGTAGGTATGCTCTGGAGCCAAAGGCAGAATAGAGTTGATTAAGAAGTTTAGAGTAAAATCTTAGAAATAAATTTGAGGTTACAACAACAATCACAATAGAATATTGCCAGAGCTCCCATTCCAGCTTGCTACACCTTACAGGTCAGAGAATTTAGGCCCTTCAAATTTTAATTTAGGAAGTTTTTTATATGCTACACTTAAATTGGAAACGTCAGCTGTTTGTCCAGAATATTCTTTCTCCATCCTGAATTTTCCAGGGTTAGAAGCATATTAAAATGACAAGGTGGAGTCCCCTAGGTGACCAACCATCCAGTATCCCTAGGACTGTCTGAGTTTGATCACATAAAGTCCCGTGCCCCAGGACTGGAATGGTTGGCCCCCCTACCTAATAAGGACATTTTGACCATTTGGAAAGGTTCTGGGCTCACATTTGCCTCTGCTTAATAGGCGATTCTTAAGTGTTCTAACAATTTCTTCAGCGTTAGTTAAGTTATTAAGTGTTCTTAATTATTCCTTCATAGACAATTCATAGACTCCAATTAATCTAAGTTGGAGTCTTGACTCCCCTCTTCATTGTGAAGTATTGGGCAAGTTACTTAATTTTTCCAAGCTTCAATTTCCTTCTTTATAAAATGAAAATAGGTGATAACAGTACCCGTTCCATCTCATAGGGTCAGTGTAAACATTAAAGAAATTATACAGATATAATTCTTAGTATACATTGCAGATATTCAATAAATGTTAGCTATTAATCCATTGTAGTTATTAGTTACATAGCACAAGATTGAAGGGATGGTGTTTAAAACATACCCCCCCCAGAAGTTTAGCGGTACCATCTACATACCATCAGGTTGCATGCCCATTCCCACTGATTCATATATATAAACAGCACTGTCCATCAGGACTTCTGCCAGGCTATTAGAGTTACAGCATGTGGTTAAAACTGGAGGAAAACTACATGTAAAGCTTAGTAAGGTTTTCCGGCACAAGACTTAAATTGTAAAATCTTTACACGGGACCACGTCAACATTTAAGTAGCCATCAAACAAACAAGCAAACAACAACAACAAAACACGTTTATTGAGGACTGGCTGTAGAACTAGGGAAAAGCAAGAGAGTAAAACACAGCCCTACCCTCAAATTGCTTACAGTCTTGTGTTCCAAAAAAGTTAAGAGCTAAGCTGGGAGCCAGGGACAGGTTAAAAACAGACAAACTAGATATAAATCAAGAATGTGTCCCATCTTCTTCCCAGGAATATAGGAGTTCTCCTAGTAGAGGAATGGTCTGCAGAAGGTGGGGTGGGAGGAATAGCTTCTCCCTTGAAAGTCTACAAAGGAAAAAGACACCCAACATGAACCTGAAATGTCAAATCATTAAATGGAATAGGAGTAAAATGATGGCTGAGGTATGGAGACAGAAACTCAGGGAATTAAACGAAGTAAGAAAGAAAATGTTCAAGGCTGTCCAACCCAACCATTGGAGAAGCCCCATGACCAGCAATAATGGTCTCCTAGTTTGCTAATGAGTGACAGTTCTGGGAAAAACCTAATCTGATTTCAGAATCTCCAACCTCTAAGGTCCAGGTTGTCAAGGAAAGTGAGACAATGCTTTGTCCTGCTAAAACCATAAGGCTGTTACCACAGGACACTGTCACTCCCCAGCCTCAGTGAAGCCTGATAGCTTGCTGGTTTGCTCCTCTGTGGTTTTGTATGCCGAGTTGCTCTGACCCCAGGAGGCAGGATGATTGGGTACACCTTCCTAACAGTTCACCCTCTTCCCTCAACTAATGCCTACAATGCTCCCTATCATGTAGCATTTCCAGGCTTTGCCAAGAACAACGAGTCAATAAATTGGTGTCAGTGGCATAGATGACAAAGGAAGTCTTCCCATTCAAGAAGCCCAAGTAACCAGGACATTCCCGAGGTGTGTCACAAGTGAACACTTTGATCTCAGGCTTTCAGCCTCACACCTTGCTCACCCAGATCTGACCCTTCTAGGCCCAGAACCAGGGGACGTGCCCCTTCTCACACTCTGCCAAAGCCACAGAGGGCCAGTTTCTCTGCCAGTAGAAAGAATGTAAATGCTACAAGCGCTCTTTCCAGGTTTCTCCGCTACCCCTCCCCCGCTGCCACTCGCCAACAGAGAAGGGCAGATCGTTAGGAACCTGTTAGGGATTTCGCTCAGCAGGGTTTCAGCATCTGTGGGCTGAATACACTTGTAGTAATCTTTCACCAGAAATGAAGATTCCCTCGAAACCTGTTCCATCTGCGGCCTGGTTTATTTTAGACAATGAGATAATTTAATGCCAACAGTGAAATAATATGGGAAAGGGCTTCAACAGCATCGAAAATGCCCGAGAAACACAACTTGTTATAATGACACTAACGAAGTAAGCAGCCTTGTCTGTCTTGCCCAGAACCACTGGGACTTGGGCGAGGGGGAGGCGATGGTGGATCTATCTTGGGGCGAGAGAGGCAACCTGGTCTTAGCATTACATGAAAGTAGCTCCTGCCTTTCTTGATTACTTATAAAATTTCTTATTTGAGCTCCACTGCCATCCAAATATTTTGTGGGTGCTCAGAATTTCTTAGCACTTTGTCTGGGCACACCACCTGCCCACAACCTAGAATCTCAGAGCTAGAAGGGAACTTAGAGACACTAGAGAGGCCAGGCGACTTTCTCAGGCTCATGTAGACAGGTAGAGCCATAACTCGTACTACAACCCAGGTCTCCTACAGCGGCAATGTCTTTCTCTTACATAATCTGTGCTGTTGAGCAAGAAAAAATCCACCCCCGTATACACACACCGGTGCCCTGGCCTGATGGAGCTAAGAACACCTACTCCACAGCTGAGTTTTCTGAAGTTTCTTCCCTTGCCTGTAAATTGCCTCAGTCTTTCTCCCAAACCATCTCCGGTCAGAGGGTCTCGGACTGAAGGACAGCAGTCGCCTTTGGTTTTCCTATTGTGTTTCTCCTCTCTCCCCTCCCTTCCTTGTCTCCCCAGCAGGATTTCTAGATAGTCTGACCCATACTTCAACACACATCTGTGACAATATGGATTCATCTACCCTCTTTGCCACACACAGTTTTCGAGGCACCCAAGGGAATGTCCTAGGATGCTCTCTAAGGTTGCTTTTAGCCTATATTTGAAATCAAAGGCTGTGATCCATGGAGGAGGTGGAGTCCCCACATTTGGAGTCTCAGGAAATTCTCACAGGTCTCTGATTTGTCTTATTTCCCCCTTCCCTTCTCCCACCAACAGTAGCTTAATTTGACTTGACATTTTGCTTGCCCTCACATTCAGTCAGGGCCACTCAGTAATTTTAAATCCCTTGTAGTTTCAATCTGAGTTTGTACGTTTAGAAATGGGCTTTTGAGAAAGGTGGAACTTGAATTTCAAGAAGACCCCATGGCAGAATCTCCAAAGGGGCTATGGAAATGCATACATCTGAGGAGTGTGTACTGCCAGCTACCTCCAACCCATCTGGGGTCTGCCCACCTTCTGGGCACCAGTGTCCCCATGGGAAAGCTTAGAAGGCACCCTTCAATATAGGGCTCGCACCTGCCAGGCCTCCCCTCAGCTCCACAGTACTCAGGCAGCCTCAAGGTCCAGTCATGGCAGCCTGTGAGCCCCACTTCTCCAGTACCACTAGTGAACTTAGTAGTTGTCCCTTTTGTCAGAAGTGAGGGTGCCGCAGAGGTTGGTGCGAGCCGGGATCACGTCCCCACCATGTGCCCAGCCACCCACCTGTGGAAGAAGAGCAGGATGGAGAGCATAGTCTGGTCGATGTTGCGATTGCAGATGCCCTCGTTGATCAGGTAGCAGGGGTCCCGCAGCACAGGCTCTAGCGAATCCTGCCGCATTATGCTGTTGAGCTTGTCAGTATTGAGGTTCTCGAAGATCAGCTTTTCCTGCAGCTGGCGAAAGTTGCTCACGGTGGGGCTGCCCGGGTTGTTGTTCTCCCCACTGCTGCCTCGCTGGAGCCCGCTCCGGTGGGCCAGGTCCAGGCAGCAATTGCAGCAGTCGAGGCCGACAGGTGAGCGGCAGTCGATCTTGGACTGGGCCATCTTCTCAGGCTCGGGGGTCGCCTGGCCTGCGAGGTCAGGGTCGACTGGCAGGTGCGCACCCGCCGGGTTGGCCTGAGGAGACTCCAGGGTGCCTGGAAGAGACAAGCTGTGAGGAAAAGAGTTGGAAATTAGCGCCTAGAGCCAGCCACCCTCGGCTCGGCCCCTTTCTGGCTGTACTGCTAGGGGTGCGAATAGAAACAGCTGGACAAACAGCTCTGAGCGGATCCTTCGGGCTCACTTCCTCCTCTTCCTCCTCCTCCTCCCCCTCCTCTTGAGGCCGGGGCCGTCCCCCTGAGGTGCCACTCGCGGCCCCAGCTGCAGTTCCAAGTTTCCCAAGTGTGAGCGGGACTCGGGGCGGACCTGTGGCGGCAGGAAGGGCGGGCAACAGGGCAGAGGGAGAGCCGGGGCGCGCCCTCGCTCCCTCCCTCCTTTGCTCCCTCCCTCCCCGGTTCGCAGGCTCTCGGCTCTCGGGCTCCCCTGGGCTGTACCGGCTGAGTGGTGGCAGAAGCCGAGAGCAAGTGAGCGAGCTGCACGCCCAGGAGTCAGCACCGGGCTATGACAGCATGTAAATTACC
>NW_007258966.1:913762-917471 GCF_000164805.1 Carlito syrichta | reverse complement strand
CCGGGAGAGCCGAGCCCTGCTCCCCCTCTCTCTGCGCGCTCGGCGCCTCGGCTCGGGCTCTCTACGCGCTCTTGGTGCATTTTCCGCCAGAAATCTGCAAGCCGCCCGCTGGCCTCGTGGGTCTCTAGCGCGGCAGGAGGGCAAACGGCTCTAAGTCCCACCGCGAATGAGTACGGGTCCCCCTGCAGGAGAAACGCCGCCCTCGAGAGTCCTTCGTATGGTGGCCTCAAACCGCCGTCCTCTGTAAACCTTTAGGGGTGCAAAGAAAGCGGTCTCCTCTGCAGAGAGAGAGTGCCATGCACACATCAGAAGTGCCCGATTAATACCTTCAGCAAAACTCACATTAGCACGCTCAAAGTCTCTTTAGTTTCTGTCCCTTTATTCTTACCTCACTTATCCTCCCTCTCTCCCCCCGCTACCCCCCTCCCCGCTCTCATCTTGTCTGAAGCCCATCTGAGGCAGTCTGTCCTAGCTTCCTGAAACGCTAGCTCCTGCCCCCTCTGTCTCCTCAAAACTCCCCCTTCTCTGGTGTTTTTTTTTTTTTCCCCTGCTCCCACCCTTTCCCCTCTTTTTTTCATTTTTTCTCTTTTCTTTCATTTATTTACCTATTTTCTCTGCTTTCTCCCCCATTTCCCTTGTTTTCTGTTTCCTTATTTCTTTTTCTCCTCCCTTTCCCTATTTTCTATTTCTCCCTTTCTCCCCTTTCCACTTTTTCTCTCATGTTCTTTCTTCCCCCCTTTCCTTCATTTTATTTTTCTCTCACATTTCTCACGTTAGCACCTCCTCTTTCTCCTCACTTCTCATCTCCTATTTTCCCCAACTTGTTCTTTCCTCTTTTCTGAACCCTACCTGCCACCTGAGGTGACTGCTGTCTATTCTACCTTTTCAACATATGTGGCTATGAGATGTTCACAGGTCTGAGGGGCACTGGGACAAGCGATAGGGCGTCATGAAATTGCAGGCTGAGGGGTTCTTAGTTCTGAGGAGAGAGTGATTTCAGAGCTTAGGTAAAGTGAAAGGGCAGGTCTGTGAAGAGCAGGACAGGCTGGTATCCTGGGTCATACCTCAGCTTTGTAAGGGATATTCTGAGTGGGCAAGCGGTAGACTTCTAAGGTGTACCAGAGACTTGGAATACTTTTGTGTATGTTTCCATAATTATTGGTTCCTGAAAAAAATAAAAGTATTGCCGGGCTCGGTGGCTCAGCCTGTAATCCCGCACCTTTGGGAGGCTGAGGTGAATGGATTGCCTGAGCCCGCGGGTTCGAGACCCGCCTGGGCAAATTGGCGAGACCTCATCTCCACAAGAAATTAAAAAAAAAATTAGCTGGGCGTGGTAGCGCGCACCTCTCGTTCCAGCTACTTGGAAGGCTGAGGCGGAAGGATCGCCGGAGCCCAGCAGGTCGAGGCTGCGGTGGCCGGAAGCGGCCACTGCACTCCAGTCTGGGCGACAGAGTGGGACTCCAACTCAAAAATAAAATAAAATAAAAGTATTCACAATTTGTCAGCACTCCCTACCCCCTTCAGCTCTTGAAATAGAGTAGTATATACTGCCATCTTGTGTCTAAGATATGGAACATTCTCTGCCTGCAACACAATTGGTTCCTTGAGCGACACCAGAGGTGCTTCCTAGTGGAATCCACAATGCATTGGTTCTAAGAGCAGGAGGGAAGAGGAGGCAGAGTTCCTATTCTAAGAGAGCCTTATGCCCTAGATATAGGCAAGGACGCTAATTAGAGACAGAGCTTTTTCTTTTCTTTTTTCTTTCTTTCTTTCTTTCTTTTTTTTTTTTGAGTTGGAGTCTCACTCTGTCGCCCAGACTGGAGTGCAGTGACCGCTCCCGGCCACCGCAACCTCGACCTGCTGGGCTCCGGCGATCCTTCCGCCTCAGCCTTCCAAGTAGCCGGACTTACAGGCGCGCGCTACCACGCCCGGCTGATTTTTTGATTTATTGTAGAGATGAGGTCTTGCCAAGTTTCCCAGGCGGGTCTCGAGCTCGCGGACTCAGGCAATCCACTCACCTCAGCCTCCCAAAGGCACGGGATTACAGGCTGAGCCACCAAGCCCGGCTATGATAGGGATTTTTATGTCAGTGGGGAAAGGCTGGACCAGTAAGTCAGTAATATGTGACAATTAGTTATCCATTAAATTATGAATACGTCACACGCATTAGGTTGTAATAATTACTTAAGCATATAGGGAAAAAAAATGAATGCAGACTCACAGCCAGATATCTAAGAATATATTTAGGGGAATAAAAGCAATAAAAGTAATGATACTATTATGCATTTCACTACTATTCGGAGGAGTAAACAGGAAAAAAATATAATAAGGGTTTCATAAGTGATGCAAAGAAAGCTCACCTGAAATGGGCAAGGTGCAAATGTCACTTAAGGCAAGACTTTAAAGGTAAAGGAACATTCGCCTAACGGAGAAGACACACAGCAAGGAGAAGCGTCTTCCTGGAAGAGGAATGAACACAGCGAAGCTCTAACTGGCGAAGAGCACAGCACACACATGGAGTAGAAATGATTTTTTTTTAAGCTGTGTCAGTTTGATAAAATCTGAGAACTCAATGATTGTATATTTGCATTCCATTAATTCCCAATACTTTTCATATGCTCATGACCCATTTACATTTTTTATTCTGAAATATCTCTTCATAACCCTGCTCTTTTTTCAGTGATTAAAACAGAAGACAAACTTTGAATAGAGTAGTCAAATGTAAGAAGAAATGGACTTTCTTGAGAGTTTGAAATTGGCCACTAAAGATCTCGTGACACTCTGCTGATATTACTCATGTCTCCAGAAGTGAAGGACCAGGAAGAGGAGATCTGGTCCAGAAACTGGAACAGCAGTGTATCAAACAGTTAGTTTTGTAGGTCTGAGTTTATGACACAGGATGTGGGCTTCAAACTATGAGAGCAAATCAGCTTAAAATGCTGGTTAGACCTGCGGGATTTGAATAGGGCACTTAGAACTAGGAAAACATATGTTGATCTTTATGTGATGATTAGCTTTACCAGTGCTTCATCCATTGCTATCTTCCTGTTAATCTGGACTTGCTTGTTTTGGTGACACCATACATATTTGAAAAGAAGATTATGTTGAGTGATTGTACTCGTTGGCTCTGGCTGCCAGCAAACCAGCCAACCACAGGCTGCGTGGCTCAAATGACAGAAATGTATTTCTCACAGTTCCAGAGGCTGAAAGCCTGAGATCTAAGTATCAGCAGGGTTGGTTTCCTCCGACAGTCATAAGATGAGGATCAACAAGAGCAGTTACGATAGCAAGCGGAGTGTAAGCCCCAGATTCGAAGTGGGTAAGTAACTCCAGGGATGCCAGTATTTACGCACTAGTTCATGAATTTGTTAGATGTTGGGCATTTATTCTTCTATAGATTCATAGGTTTATAAACTGGTATAAATTATCTTTTGGTTAGCTTATGTGTCATCAGTAGGTACATTCTGAGTGATTTAATACGAATTGTTTTTTTTTTTTTTTTTGAGTTAGAGCCTCACTCTTTGTCACCCAGGCTGGAGTGCAGTGGCACACTCACCGTCACCGCAGCCTCCACCTGTTGGGCTCAGGCGATCCTTCTGGCTCAGCCTTCCAAGTAGCCTTCCAACTACAGACACACACTACCACGCTCGGCTAGTTTTTGTGATTTATTGTAGAGATGAGGTCTGGAACCCCTGGGCTCAGGCAATCC
>NW_007258966.1:764387-913742 GCF_000164805.1 Carlito syrichta | reverse complement strand
GCGATCCTTCCGCCTCAGCCTTCCAAGTAGCTGGAACTACAGGCGCACGCTACCAAGCCCAGCTAATTTTTTAATTTTATTGTAGAGATGAGGTCTTGCGTGCCCAGGCGGGTCTCGAACCCGTGGGCTCGGGCAATCCACTCACCTCAGCCTCCCAAAGGCGTTGGATTACAGGTTGAGCCACTGAGCCCGGCTTTTATTTTTTTGTTTTTTTGAGTTGGAGTCTCACTCCGTTGCCCAGGCTGGAGTGCAGTGGCACGCTCACCGCCACCCCAGCATCGACCTGCTGGGCTCCGGCGATCCTTCCGCCTCAGCCTTCTACGTAGCCGGAACTACAGGCGCGAGCTACCAAGCCCGGCTAATTTTTTGATTTATCGTGGAGACGAGGACTCACCGGTTGCTCAGGCTGGTCTCCAACCCGCGGACTCAGGCAGTCCTCTCACCTCAGCCTCCCAATGTGCTGGGATTACAGGCTTGAGCCATCACGCCCGGCCTAGAGCTTATTTTAGCGGAGCTCCACTCGCCTAATTCTCTGCAAATTGGACTTCTGTAGATTTGAAATTTCCTTCAGGTGTCACAAGCATTAGCCCTGTGATTAGCAGCAAAGGGCAGCTAACTAACTCCTGTTCCCAAGGCCCTGTGAATCTTATATGGGCTCCACAATTTGGGGGAAATGAAGGTAGGGTAGTACTCTCTCTGCTGTAGTGGCCAGAAAGCCAGAACCAAACTGTATCCATGGCTCCTGACAGAATCCCAAGGTCAGAGATAAAAGAGGCGTTGTGGGTCATTGATCAGACCAGCAGAACTGAGAGTAAGGTCCTCGAATTTTCACAGTGTTGACAAATCCATTTCTCCCCTCAAAAGCCAATTCTTTAGATGCATTAATTTCCCTTTTCTTCTTTATTGTTGTTGTTTTAAATGTTCTTGGGTGAAAACCAGAGGAGATAGTAGAATATGAAATTTCACTTGCATTGTATAGACTTATAGTCTACTAAATTGTTTTGAATGACAATGCTTATGATTTTTCCTCTTGTTTATAATTATGTTAAATGTTATAACAAAATATATTCAATTCATAAATGTTTATTTAAGTTGTGTTTTGAGAACTGCTGAGCCTCTGCTTCTATATTTGCCTGAGCCCTCTTATGTTTCTGTATAACCTTGGGATGAGGCCCTGGTGGAAGTATTTCCTTCTTGGCATTTGGCATCATTAAACTCAAGATTCCGTTCCCTTGACATTTCCCTTGTTGTAGTCCTTACTCTCGAGCAGTATTGTTAATAATTCAGTACAGCTTTGCACACTATATCCAGGCTGATCAAGAGCAAATATAATTGAGATATAAAAAGTCTAGATAGTTTGGAGGTGGAGTTCAGACAGCTACCATATATTTGCATACAAGTCCCTCTTGTATTGACATATTGTGTATCTCTGTGAGGGAAGGCTAACTGGGCAGGGCCATTTTTGCTCCCCTCTGTAGAAGTCTTGCTTTGCTGACATATATTGTGTTGGATGGAGAGACTCCAAGCAGCAAAACTTTCTTGCATAAACTCAGAGCGCATGGGGAGCCCCATTTCCAGACAAAGTGGGTGGCTTCCTGGGTGGAACAGAAAGGAGACACCTCCTTCTCAGATGGAGCCATTAAACAGACACTTACTGTGCATTTGCCCTGTGCCTGGTATAGTGTAAATGGCGATTCAGATGTAAATAAAAACAGTCCAAGCCCCCAAAGATTTCGTGGTCTAGCTGGTAAAACAGATATGTAGACAGATGAAAATAGTACAAATGGTAAATGGTGACAGAGGCCTGGTGTGTGCATGGGGTGTTGGAGGAAGGGGGAGGCGGTAGCAGGTGTTGTGAGTGTGGAGGAAGGGTTAGCTCTGGAAGGAGATAAATGCAATTCAGGTAGACAAACTAGTGAAGAGAGGCCTGGGGATAAGAACAGTGTTTGTGTGGGAGGCCGGGTATGGATTACAAAGCAGTTCAGTGTTACTGGAGAATCAAATGTGAGAAATGGAAGCTGGTATAGTTATAGAAGTCCTTGTTATTAATGTGATTAATGTAATAAATAACAAGATCTAAATGCAGCTCTGATAACCATGGTGACTTCAAAGTAATGATGAGTGTAAAAATCTTTTAAAATACCTGTACCTCAGCCTCCCAAGCAGCTGGACCTACAGATGTATGCCAATAATAATAATAATAATAATACCTCTAATAACAGTAACATGACATAAAACCATCAGTGTTTGTGATTTCTATTGGTGACAAAGTCACAGGTACTGCTAATATTACTGTGTTCTGCTCTCTACATTTGTAATTGAAGGAAATTTAAATTTCAGTTAGGGGTTGGTAAAAATAAAGATGTAATATTTTTCCATCTACATTCATTTATCCTCTGAATTTTTATGCATTTACTTATTTTTAGAGACAGGGTCTCACTGTCACCCATGCTGGAGTGCAGTGTCATCATCATAGCTCATTGCAGCCTTGAACTCCTGCCTGAGCTCAAGCGATCTTCCCACTTTAGCCTCCTGAGTAGGTGGGATTACAGATGTTCGCTACCATACCTGACTAATTTTTAATTTTTTTTTATAGTGACAAGGTCTCACTATGTTGCCCACGCTGGTCTCGAACTCCTGGTCTCAAGGAATCCTCCTACCTCGGCCTCCCAAAGAGCTGGAATTACAACCGTGAGGCACCATGCCCAGCCTTATCCTCTGAATGTTTTTTGTTTTGAGTTGGGAGTCTCACTCTTGTGGCCCAGGCTGGAGCGCAGTAGCACGCTCATGGCCACTGCAGCCTCGACCTGCTGGGCTTAGGTGATCCCTCCACCTCAGCCTTCCAAGTAGTTGGAACTACAGAGGCACGCCACCATGCCTGGCTAATTTTTGTGATTTATTGTAGAGACCAAGTTGCCCAGGCTGGTCTCGAACCCCCGGGCTCAGGCAATCCTCTTGCCTCGGCCTCCCAAAGTGCTGGTATTACAGCCTGAGCCACTGTGCCCAGCCATCCTCTGAATGTTTAAGAATCCCTGTTCTAGACCAACCTCCTCATAATATTAATAAGAATAGCTTACATGAATGAACTTCTGCTATATGCCAAGCACAGTGCTAAAGGCTTTACAAACATTTTCCATTGATTTCTCATTGCAAGCCTGTGAGACAGCCTTGTTTTACAGCTCTCTGATGGAATTTTTTTCCAAGGTTACACAGCTGGCAAGTGGAAGAGTTTGGACTTAGCCCTAAGTCAGTGTGACTCTAAGCCCCACCCATGCTCTTAACCCAACTCTAGGTCTTGAATTGACACCAGGATGGCCGCATTATGTGAGAAGCTTTTTTAAAAAAAGCTCAGATATTTTAGGCTCTGTATTAGCTTGTTAGGGCTGCCATACAGTATCACATACTGAGTGGCTTAAACAACAGAAACTTATTTTCTCATAATTCTGGAGGCTAGAATTCTGTGATCAAGATGTTGGCAGAATTGGTTTCTTCTAAGGCCTCTCTCCTTGTCTTGTAGATGGTTGTCTTCTCTTTGTGTCTTTATGGTCTTCTCTCTCTACGTGTCTGTGTCCAAATTTTCTTTTCTTATAAGGACACCAGTTATATTCAGTAGGGCCCACCCTAATTTTAACTGAATTATCTCTTTAAAGACCATCTCTGAATATAGTTACCTTCTGAGATACTGAGGGTTAGGACTTCAACATATAAATCTGAGGGGAGCACAGTTCACAATTCAGCTAATAACAGGTCTCAACCACAGTGATTCAGAGTCAATAGGCTTGGAGTGGGGACCAGGGATCTATATATTTTTTAAGTCCCCAGGTGATTCTTAGAGATAGTCAAGTTTGGGAGCTTTAAGTTTCCCAACTGCAAACTTTTTGCGTTTGTTTTAATTTTTTATTGAATTTGCATATATTTAAGGCATACAGTGTGATGTTTTGATATGCATACACATAGACTACAGTCAAGTTAATTAACATATCCATCTCTTTACATAGTTAGCTGTGTGTGTGTGTGTGTGTGTGTGTGTGTGTGTGTGTGTGTGTGTGTGTGGTGAGAACACTTAGGATTTACCCTACTAGCAAATTTCAAATATACAATACAGTATTGTTAACTGTAGTCCTCATACTTTACATTAGACCTCTAGAACTTATTCATCCTGCATAAGTGATGCTTTGTACCCTTTGACCAGCATCTCCCCATGCACTCCCACCTGACTTCTGGTAACCACCATTCTACTCTCTGCTTCTATGAATTTTTTTTTTAGATTCCGAATATAAGTGAGGTCATGTGGTATTTTTCTTTCTATGTCTGGCTTATTTCACTTAGCAAAATGTCATCCAGGTTCATCCATGTTATCACAAATGACAAGATTTCCTTCTTTTTTTAAGGTCGAATAATATTTCATTATATATGTATACCACAGTTTCTTTGTCCATTTACTCGCTGATGGATGGATACTTAGGTTGTTTTCACAAGTTTCCTTAGCACAATGCTTGATATTCAATAAATATTTGCTGATTGACTAAGGGTAAATAAAATATTCAGAAGAGTAGCTAGGGGAAATTTTAAAGTTGTCTTTGGGGACCATCAAGCAGATAATAGACAATTAGAAGTCTCAAATAGTATAGACATCTCTGCAGATAGGGAGCTGGACAGATGATGTCAGTGGCTAGTCCTTCTTAGTTTCAGTTTTTATATACAAAAAAAATAGAGTATGGACATATGCAGCATTAAAAGAATGTTAACTAGGAACTGGTTTAAATAGGGTAGAGTTAATAAGAGTAAGATTGTATATATGTAGGATATTTGAGTCTTGGTGAATATATATATATATATATATATATGTATAGAATCCCCCCCAAAACCTGGAATTATCTTTTGGAGGATGAGCCTCTTGTAGAAACACTCAGAATTTGTTTCTCTGGACTAAATGGTCAACCAAAGTTTTTATCTGGATTTTTTAAAATTTTTATTTTAAAGATGTGGGGTACAATTCAGGGTTAGGTATTACCTGGAAGTTTTGAGAAGGTTGTGTCACTATTTATGGAAGAAACATCCCAAATTTTGACAAACAGGTGATTGGTTCTTCCACCAGGACAATGCATCTGCCCACACTGCGCTGAGTGTTCAGCAGTTTTTTACCCAAAATGGCATGGCCTCCATGCCCTACCCTTCCTATTCACCCAATCTCGCCCCAAGTGACTATTTTGTTGTTGTTGTTTCCCTGGATGAAAAAAGTCCTCAAAGGGAAAGATTTTGTGGATATGGAAGAGGTGAAACAAAAAATGGCAGAGGCACTAAAAGGCATCAAAATTGACGAGTTCAAAAATTGTTTTGAACAGTGGTAAAAGCAACTCAATGGGTACATTGAAGGTGACTGAAGTTTAAACATGTAATAACACATATACAATTTTTTGTAAATTCTGTTTTTTTGAGTCCCCTCTTGTCTCTCTCTTTCTCTCTCTCTCTCTCTCTCTCTCTCTTTCTTACCCCTCTCCCCCCTCCCCCTCTCTCTCTTTCTCTCTTTCTCTTTCTTGTTGGAATCTCACTCCATTGCCCAGGCTAGAGTGCAGTGGCACACTCACAGCCACCCCAGCGTCGATCCGCTGGGCTCAGGCGATCCTTCTGCCTCAGCCTTCCAAGTAGCGGGAACCACAGGCACATGCCACCATGCCTGGCTAACTTTTCTTGATTTATTGTGGAGATAAGGTCTTGCCAAGTTGCCCAAGCTGGTCTCGAACCCGTGGGCTCAGGCAATCCCCTCACCTCGGCCTCCCAAAGCACTGGGATTACATGCTTGAGTCACCGCGCTGGCCTAGTTGGTGTTTTAATGTGATAATTCACCATGAGATAGTAAATATTTTTCTTTTATTTTCTTTTTTGTTTTTTTTTGAGTTGGAGTCTCACTTTGTTGCCCAGACTGGAGTGCAGTGGCACGCTCACGGCCACCCCAGCATCGACCTGCTGGGCTCCAGCCATCCTTCCACCTCAGCCTTCCAAGTGTCAAAACTATAGGTGCACGCTATCATGCCTGGCTACTTTTTTGATTTATTGTAGAAATGAGGTCTCGCCAAGTTGCCCAGGCTGTTCTCCAACCCATGGGCTCAGGCAATCCCCTTACCTTGGCCTCCCAAAGTGCGGGGATTACATGCTTGAGCCACCGCGCCTGACCCCCTCTCGTATTTCTATTTGGAACTTTGCAGCTATTTTGTGTGTGTGTGTGTGTGTGTGTGTGTATAGGGGGTGTTTGAATATGTTTGTGTATGAATGAGAGGGATATTATATATACATATAAAAGTGTGTGTAATGTGTGAACCACTTTCTCTACTCTTCTCATGGAGCTCAATAAATGGTTACTATTACAATATTTTAAAAAGTAGAAGTAGTAGTAGTAGTTGTAATAGTAATAATATAAGGCTTCTGCCCTCAGGAATCTCTAGTTTTTCTAAATCTTTTTTTTCTTTTCCGCCCCTTTCTTCTGTTCTCAGTAAAGAAAATTCCCAAGAATCACACCCTCTCAAAGAGGTCAGCCCCAATACAGCCAGCAATCCTAGATCTTCATTTATTTATTTATATTTTAAAAATTTATTTTATTTTAAAGGTATGGGGTACAATTCAGGATTAGGTATACAAGTTGTCATCGTACAGGTAAAGTTTGAACCTATCATTGGTCCCCATTTTGGCTGGTTTGAGATCAGTTACACTTATTAATGTTATGTGCCCTGCCTCCCTCCCTTGGCAGTTTCCACCTGCTGCCAATCCCTTTCTTATAGTACTATGGTAAAGGTCCAGGGTTCACTTGTGAGTGAGAACATATGGTTCTCAGTTCTTTGTTTCTGTGATAAATCACTGAGTATTATAGACTCTAGATCCATCCAAGTTGCTGCAAAGTCCATAATTTTGTTCTTCTTTATGGCTGCATAATATTCCATCGTGTATATATGTGCCACTTTTTAAAATCCAATCCAGTTTCAATGGGCAGCACAGTTGGTTCCATGCTTTTGTTATTGTGAATAGTGCTGTAAGAAACATGCGTATGCAGCTAAGCCTAGATCTTCTTTAAACATTGATTTATTTGCTATAGTTAGGTTTTCATTATTCTGTTACAACTGAGATTTGCTCTATTCAAAATGCACACATTTTTTTCTGTCACTTAAATTAAAAAAGATTCCCCTATGGAAAAATTCTAAGTTGTTGACAATGGTTTACCCCTAGAGAGGGAGTGGAATTAGATATTAGAAGAAAGGAGCAAAGAAGAGAGACTCTTTCTTTGGGGAGTGGTGTCAGGGATCTTACTCTGTCACCCAAGCTGGAATGTAGTGGCACGATCATAGGTCACTACAGCCTTGACCTCCTGGGCTCAGGTGATCCTTCCACCTCTACCTTCTGAGTAGCTGGGAACATAAGTGCTTGCCACCATGCGTGGCAAATTAAAAAAATTTTTTTTTTTGTAGAGAGGAGATCTGTACCCAGTCCTGTATTATTTTTTATGATAACAAATATTTAATTTATATAAATAAAGCAAACTTTTTTTGGCAAATGACAGATTAGAAAGTCTAACTCTGGCCAGGCATGGTGGTTCACATCTATAATCCTAGCACTTTGGGAGGCCAAGGAGGGAGGAGTGCTTGAGCCCAGGGGTTTGAGACCAGCCTGGGCAACATGGTGAGATCTCATCTCTACAATATACAAAATAATTAGCTGGGTGTGGTAGCATGCCTGTAGTTCCAGCTACTTGGAAGACTGAGGCAGAAGGACCACCAGAGCCCAGCGGGTTGACAGTGGGGTGGCTGTGAGTATGCCACTGCACTCCAGCCTAGGCAACAGAGTGAGACTCTGACTAAAAAAATAAAAAAGTGCATGTTCTGGTAATTGAGTCCTTTGAAAATAAGAAACGTCTAAAATACCATTTTAAAATGTGCACATTCAAGGTACAAACTTAAGAGTTCATAAAATATTGACTACCACCCAGGTAACTTGTTGACATCATGGTGCCTCAACTTTCAGCCCACTTTTCCTTCTCTATTGATAGTGCAGAAATGACCCCTTTGGTGACAAAGACCCCTGGCTGAAACTCTACCAGTAGGTCAATATAATCCTAATCCTCAACCCCAACTCCTGAGGATTGTCCAGGAGATCATATAACATCCACCTTTTATTAAGTGCAGTATGGGTGTCTGGGACTATGCATCTCTTTTGTGATAGAGACTACAGGGGTGTGGATGGGAGATGTCAGAGTCAGCTGCCTAAGGAAGCAGCCCACACACCTGGAGACTTGGGACATCTGGGTTCCTATGGATTCAGAGCCCATATCCCTACAGAATCTTCCTAGGGCAGGAGTCAGCAAATGTCTTCTCTCTCTTTCTCTTCTCTTTTCAAAATTTTCCCTCAGCTTTATTTTGGTGTAATTGGCAAATAAGAATTATATACAGTTAAGGTATAAAATGTGATGTTTTGATATACATATACACTGTGAAATGATTATTACAACCAAGTTAATGAACATATCCATTATCCTCTCTCTCTCTCTTTTTTTTTTTTTTTTGAGTTGGAGTCTCACTCTGTTACCCAAACTGGAGTGCAGTGGCCGCTCCCGGCCACCGCAGCCTCGACCTGCTGGGCTCCGGCGATCCTTCCGCCTTAGCCTTCCGAGTAGCCGGAATTATAGGTGCGCACTACCACGCCCGGCTGATTTTTTGATTTATTGTAGAGATGAGGTCTCACTGCCCAGGCGGGTCTCGAACCCGCGGGCTCAGGCCATCCACTCACCTCAGCCTCCCAAAGGTGGGGGATTACAGGCTGAGCCACCGAGCCCGGCTAACCTCTTTCTTTATAGAACTGTTTCATAAATATCATACATTATTGCATCTTAATATCTATAGTGTTTTCTTCTGGAGCTCACAATCTGGTGTGTATATGGGGGGTGGGTGGGAGCACAGGCAAGTAAAGAGACAATCAATATATATGATAGGGGTTGTGAAATATAGATTGAAAGGGTCAAGAAAGGCTCCCTGGAAGAGATGATGGCTTGAACTGAGCCTTGAATGAATTGGGAAGGCCAAGGTGCTTATCCAATCCCATTTTCTAGCGTCTAGCAGGCATTTATCTAATGAGATGGTGAATGTATAACACTTAGTTATTAGCATATAGTAAGAGCTCAGTAAATGGTAGATGTTATTATTGTTACCTGACCTTTTGCTATGAGGAATAATTGAGATAATGCATGGCATGTAAAGTACTTAATATAGTGCCTGGCATATAATAATTGCATAGCAAATGGTAGGATTTGATGGTGGTGGTGTTGTCACTGCTCTCGTTATTTCTAGGTTTTACTGCACTGAGATGGAATCTTCATTGACCTTTTGGGTTGTCCAACTCTGCTGTTTGACCTGTTACATTATTTCAGATATGATGACTCTAAGCATGCTTATGTCTGGAATTTTTTCTGATAACAATCTCTGGCCCCAACTACCACTACCACCATCACCAGCCATGTGGTTTACTCAAGTTGTAGACTCCTAAAAGCATATGGAAAATGTAGAAGCTGATGGTGGAAGAAGTGGGGCAGAATCCCGGTTGCCTCTGAACATGTTTTTTGATAGTAAAGGACAACACTCTGGTTTTCTGATCAGCGCAGCCTCCTGTATTATTAAACTGAAGACAGTTGGTAGAAGTGAATCAAAAGCTTTTCCTGTCCTTCTTGGACACTTTTGCAATTGTGGATCACAGGATAGAGTGTATGTAAGTCATAAGTATGCTCCTCAATCTAATTCCGTCTCCCCACAACTAGTGGAAATTTCTTCCCTGCTAGCAAATGCTGGTCACTTCCCCCCTAGTTGTCCTAGCTAATGCAAGTTTTAGTATTTTTGCAGAGCTTCATGGATATTTTAATGGACATTTTAAAATGGTGGGTATCAGACAGGCTAGCCCGCTACCATGTTAACCCAGGGTTTTCCCAAATACAACCTATCTTCTTGTTAATAACTTCAGTGAGAGGGCACCAAAGTCCTTTGCTTTTTCATTGTTCTTTGTTACTAGCTTCCCATCTTTCTTCATCCTGGGGACCCTGTTTTCCAGTCATCTTATTTTACTATTTCTTTTTGTAAGGGAGAAATGTATTATACTTTCCTGATGCCTTGATCTTTCTGGGAAGAGGGAAGTTAAGGGTAGAGGAAGGTTGACTGAACCTAGGGGCTGACTGTCAGGTTATGGGAGTGAATAGTATGCGATGGGATGCCCCTTACTGTCTTCATCTCTGAACTGAGAATCTAGGCAAACTACAGAGAACAGGACAGGGGGAGGGCAACATCTTGGAGAGTTAGCTTGTAAGGCCTTGATATTGTTTGCAGATTCCAAGCTACTGATTAAGGGTCCTTGACCTAATATAGTAGAAAAATGGTTTGTGTTGTTTGTTTTTTTAAAATACCCTTCCAGAGATGTGTCTTCCTTCTTGTATTAGCTTTCTAAATCTTGATAGTGTGCACTCTGATCTATCTGTCCTGCTTTTTACCCTTTGTAGCATTCTCAATTGCCTTTCAGCCATCTCTGTAACTCTGGACTTGGTTTATCTAACCCTTTGTGACCACTGCATATGTTGACCTACAGGCAGCCTCCAACTCACAGGCTGAGTTCTCAAAGTTTATTCTGAAGTAAATTTTTGGAAGGTGACATGCGTTTTTCCATAGGAGAAAAAAAAAGTTCTAAATGGAATTACATTTCCAGGCCAGTTCACAAAGGATTTTCTATTTAACTTTAATATACTGGAAGTGTGGGTCATTTGTAATGAAAAAGTAGGAAATCTTGGTAATACAGCAAAAACAGGAAGACAACCCAATGGAATAAGAAATAATTTCGCTTGGCTGCTGGCACTGGAGTCAAAGAGGTTGAGGTACACTGGACTTTCTGAATGTTCTCAAGAAAGACATGGGGATTTTTGAAAGGCTGCAGAGAGTCCTCATATAGCTCTTTAGTATTTCTAATTTCACTTCAAAACCGAAGCTTTCAATAATAACTACTACCAGATACTGAGTACCTCTTGTGTGTCAGGTACTGTACTAGGCAGTCTGCATACCTTCCTCTCATTTCATCCTCACAACAGTGCCATGAAGTGAATAATATAATGACCCTTATTTTACAGATGAGAACACTCAAAAAGGTCAATGAGCTTGACAAAAGTCACGCAGACAGCACAATTTGAGACCAAGTCAACAGTTTCCTACTACCCAAACATGTGCTTTAACATGTACCTGACCACTCTTTTCTTTTCTTTATCTGGGTATATCAAGAAGCATTATTTTTAGTGCTGTCAGCCATGGTCAGAGTTGTCTGCCAGCTCACAAGGCAATGAAGATTGAGAAACCAAGAGAGGTGGAAGGAAGGAGAGAAGGAAGGAGGAAGAGAGAGAGAGAGTTTTGCTAGGCAAAAGTTCAACTAAGAAACCACATACATTAGTGCTTCTCAAACTGTACGTGCATGCAAATCACCCAAATCTATTAAAATGCAGATTGTTATTTAGCAGGTCTGGGGAGGGCCCTGAGATCTGCGTTTCTAAGAAGCTCCCAGGTGTGCTGCTCCTGCTGGTCCATGCACAACACTTGAATAGCAAGTCCATATATAGTGCAAATGATAAACAAAAACAATTCAAGCATCCATTGATATCTGGCTTCTAATTTAATTGAGATCAGCTTCTACACAAAATAGTTATTTATCCTTTCTTCTCTTACAGACTGTCTCAGGCCGTTGTCTGCTTTGTATCTGCCAGTCTGTTCCAGCTTATGTTTATTTATTTATTTAATATGAATTTAAGGGGTACAAGTGCAGTTTTGTTACATAGATATATTGTGTAGTGGTGAAGTCTGGGATTTTACTATAGCCATCACCCAAATAGTGTACTTTGTGCCCATTAAGTAATTTCTCATCCTTCATCCCCATGACATATTTATGTTTAACTGCTCATTTAAATCCAGGTGTTAAATACATATGAGCACCTTTTACCACTCTGAGCTCTAAGCAGTCTTAATCAGGCATAAGTTTCTCTTGGCACAAGCTAGATCTTTGGTTCCAAGACTCAACAGACGCTCTTAGCTCTCTTTCTCCCACTAGGAACAGTCTTATAAAGGTAAGGCATGTAGTAACACTACTATCCCAGCTCTTTCTAATTTCCTTTCTCAGAGCTACTGCCTTCATCTGGAGCAGGAAGCTACTTGGCTTTTTAAAAAGAGTCCAGATCCTTATTTCTTCCACATAGTTGAAACAATACCAAACATTAGTTTAAGGCAGCCATTGAAAAAGTATTTTGCAGAGTCCTTCCAGAAACCTAGTAAAATTTGTTTCCTGGAAGATTATTTGCTTTATCTTGCCATCTTCTCTCCTCCTTCCCCTTAGGATTTTGACTATGATAATTTTGAGCCATTCTTCAAGTTTTTCTTCTATTTTTAGATTCTCTGACTAACTTTTCCCCAATAGCAATAGTCAGGGAGGGCTTTCCACTCCAGCCAAGCTCTATTTTTTTTTAGGTAGGAAATAGTCTCTTACAGCGTCTACAAATCAATTTGATGATCTGTGGGCCCCGACAACTGGATTGCTTTTCCATCTTCTCTTTAACCTTTGGGGAGGTTAGCCTTGGAGGGTGGTCTTTCTAACACCTTTAGCGGGTAAGTGTTTATCCAGCTTCCATATGAATAGACTAGGTAAGGTCACATTTAATCACTGGATGAATTAAAAACAGCGCTAAAAATAATTGCAATCTTCTCTTTGTAACTTTTATTCATTAATCTTACTTCTACAATATGGGTAGAAATAGCCCTTCAAATATTTCATGACATCTGTCATATCCTGTTTTAACCATCTCTTTGCTAGATTAAATATGCTTAATTCCTAATCAGTCCTCAGCGATTTCTTGACTCTTCTCTAGATGCACTATGGTTTGCAAATGTTCATTTTAAAATAAGGCACCAGCCAGGCACGGTGGTTTATGCCTGTAATCTGAGCACTTTGGGAGGCTGAGGCAGGAGGATTGCTTGAACCTAGGAGTTGGAGACTACAGTGAGCCACTATCACACCACTGCAATCCAGCCTGGGTGACAGAGTGAGACCCTGATTCCAAAAAGTAAAATAGATAAATAAATAATAAGGCACCTAGAAATGCGCATACTGCTCCATGTGTGGTTTGACCAACATTGAGTACATTAGAATTGTCATTTCCTATAATCTTATGATGTAATTTTATGATCATGCTAACTTAAAAAGGAGAAATATGTCCATGTAACAAACATGCACTTATACTCCCTGAATCCAAAATTTAAAAAGAAAAAAATGGAAAATAAGGAGTCTCAAATGATGACATCTTGATACAATATAAATAATTAGAATTACAGAAAAGGGCAACTCACATTTATTGAGCACCTTCTTTGAGTCAGGTGCTTAACATCTACTAAGCAGCCTCCCCAATTGTTCAATGGCAGAGGTTCTCTGTTCTTTATAACCCCATGGGACCAGGAGATGGTACAGCCACCCTCTTCCAATCTTCCTGCTGTCATCTACTGTGCTCCAGTTCTCTCAATTATTGAGGACTTCAGCACCTCACTTATAGTCTTCCTCTCCACCCCAACTCTGACCACCATCCTGAGTGATTTTAATGTCCTTGTAGATAACCCATCTATAAACTTCATCCTTTCAGTCGTATTTTCCTCCACTTCACCAGCCATCCACTTTATTCTTGGCAGATGACCTCACTTCTTACTCCATTATGCAAATCTAGGTCATCAGATGCAAACACTCATTTTCTTGCCTTCACCCCACCCTGCCACACAGTTGTGTCCCTACATGTCCTAACCTTTTTTTAATTTGTTTGTTTTGTTTTCCCCTGTGGTCTTGCAGGAATAGGCATAGCATCTCCAGTTCAAGGCTAATTCATATGTCTGTGTTTTGGAGCCCATTTTCTTTCACTCCTTGGGAATCTTTCTTCATTAGTTATCTTCCTTTCATTGGTATCTTTGACTACTTCTCTTTTTACTGGCTACTTCCTAACAGCATTTCGATATGCTCACCTTTCACTCCTTAAAAACAAAACAAAACACCTTCCTTCAACTCTATTCCCAACTGGCATTTGCCCTATTTCTCTTCTTCTACTGTTATGGAAACTTTTCTAAAATGTAGACACTTGCTCCGTTTTCTCACCTCCTATTCAAAACTCTGCCCCACAACAATGCTGTTACTGCTCTTGTTAAGACATTCTTTTTTGAGTTTTTTTTTTTTTTTTTTGAGTCAGAGTCCCACTCTGTCACACAGGCTGGAGTGCAGTGGCACACTCACGGCCACTGCAGCCTCAACCTGCTGGGCTCAGGTGATCCTTCCGCCTCAGCCTTCCAAGTAGCTGGAACTACAGGTGCACACTACCACAACCGGCTTGTTTTTTTTAATTTATTGTAGAGATGAGGTCTCACCAAGTTGCCCAAGCTGGTCTTGAACTCCTGAGTTCAGGCAATCCTCTTGCCTTGGCCTCCCAAAGTGCTGGGATTACAGGCTTGAGCCACCATGCCCAGCCTACCAATGACATTCTAATGCCAAATCCAATGAACAATTTTAAGTCTCTATTTTACTGGACCTCTCTTTGTAGGTAACATAACTGATCACTCTCACCCTACTTCTGTCGTCATGCCTCTCTTGAAAGTGCCTACTCCTTGGCTTTGGTGATGTTGCTCCTCTCCTGACATTCCTCATTCCTTTCTGATTACTCCTTTGCGGATGCTTCCTCTGCCACCCTTTAAATGCCAGTTTTTCCTGGGATTTTTTTCTCATTCCATACATCTCCCCTAGATCATCTCAGCCAACCCCATGGTTTTACCTACCATTCTGTTGACCCCTAAATCTATATCTGTCCCAGACTTCTCTTGTGAACTCCAGACCTGTATACTTAATACTAGATATGTAGAACATGGCAAATCCCACAGGTACCTCAAAACCAAATTCAGTATGTACCAAATTCATCTTCCTTATTCAAATCCACTCCTCCTCCATCCACTCCACTACTGCCATTTTGCTGAATTAGACCTCTACCTACACAACTGTTCAAGCCTGAAACTTGGGAGTCATCCTAAATCCCTCATTCAACCTGTCACTGAGACCTGATAAGTCTGCCTTTTAATTATCAATTTGATACATCTTTCTTTTATGTTACTACAGCATATTATTCATCCCGGTGCTCCATCATTTTTTTTTGTTCAACTATTCAGATAGCTTTTGAACTGGTCTCCCTGCCTCTTGGCCTACTCCCCTTTAATTCATCCTCGCAATGGTGATAGAATGAGTTTTCTCATATGCGTATCAGATCACACCACTTCTCTGCTTCAAGCCCTAACATGGTTTTCCACTGCTTATTGTTACAGTCCAAGCTGTTCCACATGCCTTCCAAGGCCCTTCACAACCTGGCCCTGCACTACCTTTCCAATCTTATCTCCTATCATCCCTTCCTTATTTTCTTTGTCCAAATAATGTCAGACTGAACACCTCACCATGTCTCCATGCCTTTGTACACATTGTTCTCTCTGCCTAGAATGAACTCCTGTCTTACAGGCAAATCCTTATTTGGCTTTCAAAATTGGACTTAGAGTATGTCTGGATAGATACACAAGAAACTAGTGATAGTGATTTACCTTTGTGGAGAATTGGGTGACTGAGGCACAGAAGTGGGAGGAAGACTTACTTTACCTATCTTTTTGTACATTTTGTACTTTGTACCATAAATCTGAATTGGTTTTTCAAAAATATAAATGCAGTGAAACAGGCTCAGGGATCAGGTCCTTTAGAAAGTTATCTCTCACTCTTCCTCCTTCTGTGCCGTTTTGTACTCCTTTCTCTGTGCTACTTCTGGGCCTACTATGTGCTCCTGTGGTTAGAATAGTCACGTTGTGTTGCAATTTATCTTTGATGCTATCTTTCCAAATTGTGAGCTACTTGAGGGAAGGGACTGCATCTTATTTTTTGTTCTTTCCCCAGAATCGAACACAGTGCTACATAAATATTTACTGAAGGAATGAAGAAATGCATAAGTGTGGGATGCCTCAGTGATAAAACAGAGTTTTCAAGCCTATGCTCTTTCCAGATCTCCCCCACCCTGTGCTTTTGCCATGTGTTAAGCCTAAAAGTAATACTTTACATTTATTCTTGTATTATCCCTCAATCTCCTTGTCAGTTTGGGCTCAGCATCATCCAAGACTGTTCAGATCATTTCAAAGTCTCTCTTATCTATGTGTCATCAGTAGATTTGATACAGATTTGTATTCCGAGTCACTGAATCAGAGTATTGGTACAATGCCTACTGCTTATTAAACAGCTACACTGTGTCAAGCACTGTTCTAGGTGCTTACACATATGACATTGCCACAGCATTGGCTGCAAGATAAGTATTTTGGTCCCCAGGTTTCAGATGAAAAAAATTGAAATCAATATGATTAAGTGCCTTGCCCAGTGACACATTTCTAGTAAATGGTGAAGCTGAGCTTTGAACCAAGGTCCTTGAACTTCAGAATTCATGCTTGGTTCATAACTGATTGATGCTTGATTCACCGATCAAAAAAGGCCTCTCCACTGCTTGACTACTAGATAATGGACTCTTCAAGGCTGACTTGAACCCCCCAGTGCCTAGTGCTCATCGCTTCCCCCAAAGCAACCCATTCTGTCTTTGGACTGCTGTGATTGTTTTAAAAGCTCTTGTTTGTAGTGAGCCAAAATTATCCATGAGTCAAACTTAAACAAGACATGGCTGAGAAGAGGTCCTTTTGGCTCTCTACTAGAATCTCCCTTCCAGTCTGACACCAAACCATTCGTTCATTTCTTCGGCTATGGTTGTTTAGCTAGTTACAGACTCATCTCAACAAACAGCTCAAGCATCCAGCTTATATTTTGCCATCTCATCTACAAGAAAATTATGGGAAACTTTGTCCAATGCCTGGATAAAATGAAATTCGCTATAGCTATCACATTCTCTGATCTGCCATTCTAGTAACCAGATCAACAAAAGGAAATGAAATCTAGGAGGGATATTTGTTTTTTAACGGGGCAATTTGTCACTGACTCAAAGAAATGAGTTTCCAGCGGCATAGTTTCAGACTTCATTGACTGGCTGTCAGGAAGATGATTTTGGGGGCAGTGGGCTTCCTACTGGTCTCCAAATGATATCTAAATAGGTAGGGTCTCCCATTTTCATTGCTTTGCACAGCTGTTTGCAACTTCTGTTTTTGCACCTGGTTTTACTTAGGCTTTCAGTTTTCTAGGCTTTTATTTTTCTTGACTGTGGTCTGCCTTTGCACATGTTTCCTCTGCCTGGTTCATTTCCTAAACTCCTACCCCTCCTGCCCCCGCAACACACATACATACACATACCCTCCTTGATACGTAAGAATTAGTGCCTGTAGCCACTCCTCCAGAAGCTGCCTCTGCAGTCCTCAGGCTATAGTTTTGTACTCCCTTCTCTGTGCTGCCTCTGGGCCTACTACACACTCCTGTGATTAGAATCATCACATTGTGCTGTAATTTACCTTTTAAGCTGTCTGTCTCTCCAGATTTTGAGCTCCTTGAGGGAAGGGGCTATGTCTTACTTCTTGTTGTTTTCCCAGAATCTAGCACAGTGCTTCATAAATGCTTATTGAATGAATGAAGAAATTAATGAAGATAATAAATATGCATGTGTACCCCCTGAATCTAAAATAAAAGTAAAAATAAATGAGTGAAGAAATGAATAATGTCTGGGATGCTCTAGTTATAAAAACAGAGCTCCCAAGCCTGTGCTCATTCCAGATCTCCCTCACCCTGTCCTGTAACTGCTTCTCCTCCTGTGTGATGTAGTTGAAAGTATCCACAGTGACTGTCACAAAGTAGATCCCCAATAAATGTCAAATGTTATTTCCCGTCTCCTGTTCCTCCATGAATATTTCTAAAATAGTATTGACCATACCATATTGTATCTCCTTGTTTACTTGCCTGGCTTCATCACTCAATTATGAGCTGATTTATTCCTTCAACTGTTCAGTAACAAATATTTATTGCATGTCTACTATTTGTGCAAGTCATTGTTCATGTCGGTGCTAGGAATACAATGAGTTCTGAAAACTATACGTTCACTGTGTTTTTTTGTTGTTGTATTTATAACACCTAGCATAGTGTCCGGAAAGTAGAGTGCTTGTTAAATGTTTGTAAGGGAATGCACTTCCTCAGCAGAGTTTCCCAACGTGTGGTCCTTGAACCACCTGCATCTGGATTACTGAGGCGTGCAGGTTAAGATGTTACTCCCTAGAAAAAGGGGAACTAATACTTATTGTTGAAAAGGGTAGCTAAAACAAATTAAACCATTTTTAATACCTCTGACTGCTGTTGGAAATTTTAGTAAAGGAGAGGCATTAGTTAAAATTCTCTAGAAAGGTAATTACTATTACCTTTTGAACAAGTGGAAGTATTGCTAATAAAATCTAATCTTAATTTAGGTCAAATGTATGGTACCAGAGAGTTTTCATTTTGTAGAGTTATTTGTATACTTGATAGTATATAGGAACCCTTTGTGTAGCCTAACAGTACAATATATTGATTTCATATTATCAATTTGAATAGCAAATTATGAAAGAGCACATCCCAACTGTATTTGTGCTTTGACACTGATTATATATGTGATTTATCTGATGCCTAGTTCTTGATTAGAAAGGGTAGTGCTCATTCTTCATTAGAATTTGTTTCCCTTAACTGTTTTATGCCATAGTTTCCAAGAGCAGACTGTTACTAAAAGTGTTCTTTGATAATAGATTTGGTATGTAAGATCTAAATCAACCAAAGACAGCACAACTTTCCTTTCAGGAAGACATGAAAAGTTGGATTTTATGACCATATTCTTGGGCCTGGAACTGTTTTTAGTTTGTATTGACATATTCTTCGTGGTCAAGAGCTGAGGTGTTCTTGCATTTGGACACATCTCTTAAATATTCACACACTTGTGTTTCTGTTTCTCTCCTTGTGACTTCCCTCTTTTTTTTTCCTTAACCCAACTTAGGGTTTCAGTGGTGGCGTCACTGCCTCCAAGCTACACTGAAAACTGCTGTCTGCACGCTCTCCATTTTGCACCATGTCCAATGACCTGAAAAGTCTGCATAAAGACTCTGCTGTGAAGCTGAGCATATATCGGGACTATCACTTCAGTGATGATAATGATGAGCATGAAAAATTACTGAAAGAGAGCTCTACATTGTTTGTAGGGAATCTTTCATTTTATACAACTGAAGAGCAAATACATGAGCTCTTTGGTAGATGTGGTGATGTCAGGAATATATTTACGGGCCTGGATAAAATAAAGAAAACAGCATATGGCTTCTATTTTGTAGAATACTATAACAGAACTGATGCTGAAGATGCCATGCGGTTTCTAAATGGGACCTACCTAGATGATAGTATTATCTGCACAGATTGGGATCTAGGTTTTAGAGAGGGTCGGCCAATCTGGAGGCCAGGTAAGAGATGAGTTTCGTGAAGGCTATGATGCTGGCAGGGGGGCTTTGGAAAACAGACTCAGGAAAACAAGCCACTAGAGAAAAACTCAAATTTCTAACCCTCAAAAAGTCTATTAAAGAACAACACCAAGTCTGCAAATAACCTATTTCCTAACCAATTGTGATTACCTTGTTTGCTGAGCAGAAACTGTTTTGATGTATTTTTTTATTTGAAAACTTGTTAAATAGCACAAGCAAAAAAAAAATACTTTTGTTCTTGTCTGAATTTTAAAGCTATTTGTCAGATTACCAGTTTCACCATTAGGTGGTCAGAAGTGAAGTGTTCTACAGGAATGAATTAGGTATATAAGATGTGAGTCAACCAAAGTACAACTTTAGTTGGATTCTATGACCATATTCCTGGAACTTGAATCTAGCATTTTTAAGAGTGTGCATAAAATAAAGTTCAATAAATGTACACTTAAAAAATATCTCCCGCTTTGTTTCTTTTGCTAAGGATTGTTTTGACTATCCATGGTCTTTTTTGTTTCCATATGAATTTCTGTATTGTCATTGCCAGGTCTAAGAAGAATGATGTTGGTAATTTAATGGGTATTGCATTGAATCTGTAGGTTGCCTTGGGTAGGATGGACATCTTAACGATGTCAATTCTTCCAATCCATGAGCATGGAATATTTTTCCATTTGTTTGTGTCTTTTTTTTATTTCTTTGAACAGTGCTTTGCAGTTTTCGTTGTAAAGATCTTTCACTTCTCTGGTTAGGAAGATGCTGAGGTATTTCATTTTTTGGTAGCCTTCCATATAACCCAGCAATCCCACTTCTGGGAATATACCCGGAGGAACTTAAATCGCTCTACAAAAAAGATACCTGAGCATGCCTATTTATTGCAGCACTATTCACAATAGCAAAAACATGGAACCAATGGTGCCACCCATCGAAACTGAACTGGATAAAAAAAATGTGAAGCCGGGCTCGGTGGCTCAGCCTGTAATCCCGCACCTTTGGGAGGCTGAGGTGAGTGGATTGCCTGAGCCCACGGGTTCGAGACGCGCCTGGGCAACTTGGCGAGACCTCATCTCTACAATAAATCAAAAATTAGCCAGGCGTGGTAGCACACGCCTGTAGTTCCAGTTACTTGGAAGGCTGAGGCGGAAGGATCTCCGGAGTCCAGCAGGTCGAGGCTGCGGTGGCCGGGAGCGGCCACTGCACTCCAGTCTGGGTGACAGAGTGAGACTCCAATTCAAAAAAAAAAATGTGGTACATATACACGATGGAATATTACACAGCCATAGAGAAGGACAAAATTGTGGACTTCGCAGCAACTTGGATGGATTTAGAGTCTATAATATGCAGTGATCTATCACAGAAACAAAGAACTAAAAACAAAAAACACAAAGAACTTAGTACCACATGTTCTCACTGATAAGCGGATCCTGAACATTTACCATAATACTATAAGAAGGGGATTGGCAGTAGCCAGAAACTGTCAGAGGAGGGAGAGAGGACATAACATCAAATCAGGTGAAGTGGGGGCCAAAGGGAGGTCCAAACTTTACCTGTACAATGACCACTTGTATACCTAATCCTGAATTGTACCCCACATCTTTAAAATAAGAAAGGAAAATAACAAGATAATAAAAAGTTGCAAGGAAAAACAAAATAAGGACATTATTTTAAACCATAAAGAAGTCTGGAAGAATTTGTAATAAAAGCAAAAAATTCTGCCTCATTCCTTCTTACCCCAGGCTTGTTACATTGGCAATACTTCTGAATTATTTTTAATAGTTTTTGCTTGCTTGTTTGTTTCTTGGCAGTTTCCTTCATGTCTCTAAATAACATGACTGCTCATTTTCATGTTAAACATTATCTGTTGACTTCCTGCTTTCATATATGAGGATTTAGCTCGCTGACGCCCCCATTTGCTCTTCTCTACTTTCCAGCTTCTCAATATTGTTACATCACTACACTTTATGGGTAGTTCCTGAGTTACGTTGGTTCGGCTTACAATTTTTTGAATTTACATTAGTGCAAAAGTTATATGCATTCAGTAGAAACCATACTTTAAGTACTCATGCAACCATTCTGTTTCTCACTTTCAGTACAGTATTCAGTCCATTACATAAGATAGTTGACACTTTATTATAAAACAGGCCTTGGGTTAGATGACTTTTCTTAACTGTAGGCTAATGTAAGTGTCCTGATTATATTTAAGGCAGGCAAACCTACGCTATGATGTTTAGTATGTTAGGTGTATTATACATTTTCAATGTATAATATCAGAATTTATCAGAATGCAACCCCATCATAAATCAAGGAGCCTCTGTACTTTTCTCCTTTCTTCCTTCCTTCTTTCCTTCCTTCCTTCCTTCCTTCCTGAGACAGGGTCTCATGCACCACTAAACCCGCTATTTATTTATTTAGTTAGTTTTTGCATTTTGTAGAGACAAGGTCTTGCTGTGTTGCCCAAGCTGGTCTCGAACTCCTGGCCTCAAGTAATCTTCTTGCCTTGGCCTCCCAAAGCACTGAGATGACAGGCACGAGCCATCATGCCATCCAAAATTTTTCTGGAATTTTTGTTTACCATTCTCTATTTCTTATAGTATTTGCCTTTATTGTACCCATCAATTTCCTTCAAATTCTTCATAAAAACCAGGTCTTCTATGGAAATTTTCCTCCTTCCCGACCCCCCCATGATCTGTCTGTCTGCTTGTTCCAGCCTGGATTTGCTACTCTCTATAACAGGTTTTCTCAACCTCAGTCCTATTGGCATTCTGAGCCAGATAATTTTTTGTTGTAGGGGGCTGTCCTGTGCATTATAGGATGTTTATTAGGATCATTGGCCTCATATACTCATTAAATGTAATAGCATGTGTGCACATAAACACACACACTCCAACTTGCGACAATCAAAAATATTTCCAGACATTGCCAAATGTTTCTGTCAGGCCAATGAGGAGGCAGAATCGCCACTGGTTGAGAACGACTGATCTACAAAATTGTTGCCATCCAGGGCTTTTTCTTCCTAGGTCGGATTGACTGTTTCATCGATGTTGTGTTTATCTCTTTTGTGGTTTACTCCCTTGTTTTTCTGGAACACATCCATCAAGGAACTTTCTAAGACAAGATATGTGGTAAATAGATTTTCTGTCATCTTTATTTTCCTCAACACTTTCTTGATAGTTTGGATTGGTATAGAATTCTGGGTTGAGACCAGGCGTGGTGGCTCAAGCCTGTAATCCCAGCACTTTGGGAGGCCAAGGCGAGAGGATTGCCTGAGCCTAGGGGTTCGAGACCAGCCTGGGCAACTTGATGAGACCTTGTCTCTACAATATATCAAAATATTAGCCAGGCATGGTAGCACGCGCCTGTAGTTTCAGCTACTTGGAAGGTTGAGGCAGAAGGGTTGCCCTAGCCCCTGGGTTGACGCTGGGGTGACCATGAGTATGCCACTGTACTCCAGCCTGGGCAACACAGTGAGACTCTGATTCAAAAAAAAAATTCTAGGTTGAAAATTATTTTCTTCAGGACTGTGGAGTCAGTGCTCCATTGTCCTGTAGCATATAATGCTTGTCAGCTTTTTGTCCCTGTTTTTACTTTGTCAGAGTTTTTAGTCTTTGATTGATGTCCTAAAAGTTCACAATAATGTTTCTTCAGTTATGGGTTTTTTGTTTTGTCTTCATTTACTATGATGGGTTTTCAGGGACACTTTCAACCTAGGGATTTGTGTCCTTTTTGGGGAAATTATCTTGTATTACTTATTTGTAATTTTTTCACCTTCATTTCTTCTGCTGTCTCTGCAACCCCTATTAGCTGGATATTGGGCATTTTGGATTGATTGTTAAATTTATATGGGATTGATTAGTATAAATCAGTTACGGTTCTCCCCTTCCTCTTGCTGGTGATTGATTGTGACAATTCTGTGGTGATAGTTATTAATAAGTTCAAGGGCGGACAATGACAAATGGGGATCCCAGCAAGACAGAAGTAAAGGACTTGTAGTTTATCCTTGTAGGAGAGACTATATCTCTCCTTTCCATTGGATGTGGATAAGCATGCATATAGCAATTACCACAAACAACTTTTTAAAAACCACAATAGAAACCAGCTCTAAGATGAATAGGACACTTTAGATGGTGGAAAAAGGGACCAAAGAACCTGTGTCCCTCATGAGATTATCCAACTGCTGAATCAACTAACCTTGCATCAAACACCATGTCTGGATGTCCTATTAGATTAGATAATACATTATATTTTTCTGTTTCAGTCAGCTTGTGGCAGGAATTGTTGTTAACATGCAGTTGAAAGCACCCTAATACCAAAGCTTATAAGTTTCCTCCTTAGTTTCATCCTTAGTAAAGGAATTAAATTAGTACCTCATGAACCCAAACGTATATCTTCAGGATTCATGAACTTTCCTCTGTAAACTTGGATAAAATCACCGTCTTACTTCTGACTCCATTACCTTATGACTTGAGATCATTCTTTCTGGTCAGTAGCATTCTTTTCCTCTCAGAGAAGAAAGAAAATGTCCACTATTATGGGGTGACTATTAAGTGCTAGGCGTTTTGGCAGAGGCTTTAAAACACAGTTTCATTTACTCTAAACAACTCTGTGCTCATTATACAGGTGAGGACACTGAGGATTGAAGAGGTAAAGTAATTTGCTCAAAATCACCAACTAGCAAGAAGCAGAGTTGGGACTGAAACCAGGGGAGTGTGTGTCAAAGCTAGGTTCTTAATCAGAGTACTGTGTTGTCTCTTTCCCTTTCCTTCACTCAGTCTACTAGGTAGAAACCTCTCTTTGAGTTATTATACCTTTTTCTCAGGGAACCATTCCACTGACTACATCATATCTGAGCTCTTGCTCCCTCGAGCAAACTTCTCATATGTGCTCTCCTTTCTGCTTTGATTTCCAGGATCACTCAGATTCCACAATCTAAAGCCACTCAGCTGTAGTTATCTTTACTTTCCGGGAGAAGGAAGAACACTTGACATATGTTTCTGGCTAATTTAACTTACTCTGCATATAGCAATCGAGTTTATTAATTTTTTATTATCTCTGCTTTACAACTTCCCTAAAACAGAAAAAAAAAAAATTATAGTCATGGGACTAAAATGTGTTATATAATCACAGGGTGTTTCCAGAGGGGTACATTCTCAATCACTCCTCCTAGTGGCTGCCTACTTGGATTGCTCCCAAGAATGTCTTTTCCTAGGCTCAGAAAAAGCTTTTAATAGTGCCATGTGAAAGCCGAGAGCGGTGGCTCGCACCTGCAATCCCAGCACTTTGGAAGACCAAAGTGGGAGAATTGCTTGAGGAGTTCGAGATCAGCCTGAGCAACATAGTGAAACCTCGTCTCTATCAAAACAAAAAAGAAAGAAAAGAAAAAAATTAGCTGAATGTGATGGCATGCACTTTTAATCCCAGCTACTTGGAAGACTGAGATGATAGCTTGAGCCCAGTAGTTTGAGGCTACAGTGAGCTATGATGCTGCCACTGCACTCCAGCCTGAGAGACAGAGCAAGACCTTATCTCAAAAAAAAAATATGTGAAGCATACTTTTGGTTAAGTAAAGGAACTTTCTTACAATGTGGCTAGAAGACTCCTCTAGTAGTTCTTACAATATATTCTTCAAAATCATGCTTATTACATCAATAGAATAAAGGATAAAAACCACACAGTCATCTCAATAGACCCAGAAAAAGCATTTGAAAAAATTCAATACCCCTTTCATGAAAAAACACACAACAAACTAGGACTAGAACAGAATTTCCTCGCCCTGATGAAGAGCATCTATGGAAACCACACAGCTAACATCATCAATGGTGAAAGACTGAAACTTTCCCCTAAGATCAGGAGTAAGACATTTCTATTAGCATTGTCCTGGAGGCTCTACTTAAGACAGGCATGAAAATAACATAAAAGGGACCCTGATTAGGAAAGAATAAATAAAATTATCTTTATTTACAGGTGGCATGATCTTGTATATAGAAAATTATATGGAGTCCACACACACAAAAAAACTATTAAAGCTAATAGTTCAGCAAAATTGTAGCATACAAAATCAATATACAACAATAAACTGTATTTCTATGCACTAACAAAAATGCAAAATTAAATTAAGAAAGCAATTCCATTTATAATAGCATCAAAAAGAATAAAATACTTAGAAAATGGTTTAGCAAAAAGTGCCAAACTTATACTCTAAAGCTACAAAACATTGTTGAAAGAAATTTTAAAAGACACAAATAAATGGAAAGATATCTCATATTCATGGATCGGAAGGCTTAATATTTTAATAAGGCAATCCCCTCAAATTTATCTATAGAGTCAAAGCAATTCCTATCAAAAATTATATCTATTTTTTTGGGGGTAGAAATTGACAAGCTCTTAAATATTTTTTTCAAACTACTGGGAAAAAAATGACAAACTGATGCTAACATTCATATGGAAATGCACTAGTCAACATAGCCAAAAAAATCTTGAATGAGAAGAACCAAGTTGGAGGGCTTACACTTCCTAATTTCAAAATTGCACTACAAAGCTACAATACACAAAGCAGCAAGGTACTTGCATAAGAGTAGATATGTAAATCAATGAGATAATGACAGTCCAGAGTTAACTCTCACGTTTACAGTCAACTGGTTTTTGACAAGCATGTCAAGACCATTCGGTGGGGGAAAGAATACCCTTTTAAATAAATGATGTACAACTGGATGTACACATGATGGACAATTGTGATATACACATGGGAAACAATGAAGTTGGATACATACCTTACCATATACTAAAATGAACTCAAAATGCATCAAAGACCTAAATATAAAAACACTTGGAAGAAAATATAGGTATAAATCTTCAGGACTTGGATTAGGCAATGGTTTCTTAGTTATGCCACCCAAAACACAACCAACCAAAGAAAAATAGATAACTTGGATAACATCACAATTAAAAGCATTTGTGCTTCAAATGACACCATCAAGAAAGTAGAAAAACAACCCACAGAGTGGGGGAAAATTGTTGCAAGTCATATATCTGATAAGGAACTTGTACCCAGAATAGCTCTTACAACTCAACAATGAAAAGACAACCCAATTTTTAAAATGGGCAGGTTGGGTTAGTTCTGCATACTGAATGATCTTTCACAGCAACAAAGATGTGAGTATCACATGTTCTCACTCATAAGTGGACCTTGAACATCTATCGTAATACTATAAGAAAAGGATCAACAGTGGTGGGAATCTATGGGGGGGGACAGGGAGGGCAAGGGTGTTGGGATTAATGGTAGTCAATATCTGTCTGGGGACGAGGGGGACACCCCTTATCAACAAGGGTGCCTGAAAGATGCATATTTGTATACCTAACCCTTAACTGTACCTCACAATTTTAAAATAAAAAATATGCTTAATAAAATATAATTTTAAAAAACGGGCAAAGGATCTGAATAGACATTTCTCCAGAGAAGAGATGCACATGGCCAACAATCACATTAAAAATGTGCAATATCAATAGCCATCAGGAAAACAATTTTGCAAAACAAAATCACAATGAGACTCTATTTCATACACATAGGGTAGCTGAAGCCAGAAATTCAGATAATAACAAGTGTTGATGAAGATATAGAGAAACTGGAATTCTGTTACACTGCTGGTGGGAATGTAAAGTGGTGCAACCACTTTGGAAACAGCCTGGTAGGTCCTCAAAATGTTAAACATGAAGGACCGTATGACCCAGCAATTCTACTCCCAGGTATACGCCCAAGAGAAATGAAAACATATATCCATCAAAATCTGAATGTTCATAGCACCATAATTCATAATAGCCAAAAAGTAGAGATAATTCAAATGCCCATCTACATTTGGTATAGCCATACAATGGAATATTATTCAGCATTTCATCTGTACAACAGCAGCAGAAATACTGATATATACTACACAATGGATGAACCTTGAAAACATTATGACAAGTGAAAGAAGCCAGTCAAAAAGGACCATAGATTATATTATTCCACTTACCTCTAGAGTAGGTAAATCCATAGGGAAAGCAGATTAATAGCTGCCAGGAGCCAGGGGTGGCAGTGAAAGAGAATAACCACTAAAGAATATGAAGAAGTTTCTTTTTGGAGTGGTAAAAATGGCATATAAATCCATAGGAATGGATGAGATCACCCAATGAGAGAATGTAGAATGAAAAGAGAAGAGGGTATAGGGCAGATCACTGAAGAATACCAATATTTAAACGTAAGGTAAAGGAAGTACAGGTAACAAAGGAGAATAGGAGTGACTAAGAAGTTAGGAGGAAAACCATGGGATGGTGGTGTCAAGAAAGACAAAAGGGAAGTGTATTTTTGAAATGGAAGGAGTGGTCCAAAGTGTTGAATGCTGCTGAGAGTGTGATTACATGAGGACAGATAACTGCAAATTAGATTTGTCAACATGTAGGCCATTGGTGACAACAGCTGTTTTGGCGAAATGGTAGGGATGAAGGTGTAATTGAAATGGGTTGAAGATTGAATAGGATGGCAGGAAGTGGAGACAGCATATGTAGACAACTCTACATATGAGAAGTTGGTTATATAGGGAAAGAGATAAATGGAGTAGAAGTTAGACGTGGAAATATATTGGTCAAGGGAGAGTGCTTATTTTTTAACATCAGCAGTGATAGAACCTGCTTGAACTCCGATGGAAATGATCCAAAGGAGAGGGAGAGATTGCCGTTGCAGAAGAGAATGAAGATAACTGAAGCAGCAGTTTCCTTGAGGGGAAAAAAGGGAATGAGATACAGAGAATGATGGAGGGACTCTTGAACTTTAAGAGACTTTAAGGGACATGTTTAAGTTCATGAACTTAAACTGAAACCAATCAGCTCAGTTTTGTGATAGTCTCAGCAACTTGGGTGCAGGCTCCAAAAAGGCAGGTGACAGTTCATCCAGCACTGGAATTTTGCCAGTAGAGTAAAACAAGAAATGGGCAAGGGAGTTGATTGTATTTGCAAGGATGAAACATGGATTCAGAACTGGCTAAGTAGTAAAACCAAGAGGGAGACAATGGAAAGTAAGAGAAATGGGCAATAGATTTGAGAGGCTGTATGTGTGTGTGTGTGTGTGTGTGTGTGTGTGTGTGTGTGGCAGTATGGGTGGGTGATAAAGGGGTGGGACATTTTAAATAAAAACTGCAGAGGTAATATACTTTTTGTGATAATAATGTCCAGGGTGTTACCATGGGAGTACTTGGTTGAGTTGGAGTTGAGCAATAAGATTGTGGGAGGTGAATAGATCAAGGAACTGAGACTCTGGTGGTTCATCCATATGCATGCTGAAGTACTAACTGTGGTATAGCCATCTACAAAACATGAGTCAGCTGGTTTGTTTACTCATTTGCAAACAAGCCAGTTTTTGCATTTGATTTTAATTTCCTTGAACCTCAGCTGAACCCACAATAATACTAGGTAACTCAGCATTTCTTCAACTCCCTCTCCCATCCTTCATATCAGCTATCTTGACTATATACTACTTTTCAAATTAGGTACTTCATCATCTCTCTTCTTACACTTTGTAGATGACTTCGCCTCTTACACCACAAATAGGACACCAGGAAGGAAATCTTTCTCACTAACTCCATACATACAAACTTACCTACATATGCACATTTCTAGACTTTATTCCTCAGTGGTAAATCCATCCATTTGCCTGTCTAATGCTAACACTCCACCAATGTGCATCATGCCAACAATATCCCCTCTCTCTCGTATCTTTACCCTGTTACCACTTGATGTTTCCTCTGAGGCTATAAACAGGCATAAGTCTGTCCCATCTGTACAACAGCAGCAGCTGCAACAACTACCATCACTGAACTTGTCTTCAGTCAAACTTGCTGAAATAAGTTGAAAAGTACAGTAAAACTGGTTGAAAAGAAGTTGCTGTCTCTACTTTTTCACTTCATAATCACTTCTTCTTTTCTCTTGTAACTTTTTATTTTGACATAATTCCAGACTTACAGAAAAGCTTCAAGAAGAGTAGAAGAAAAAATTCCATTTACCCTTCACCCAGATTCCACAAATGTTAACATTTTATCACATTTGCTTCATCTTTCTTTCTCCCTCCCTCTCTGCTTCCCTCCCTCCCTCTCTCTCACCCGTTCTCTCTCTCCCTCTCTCCTTCCCTCTCCCTTTCTTCATCCATATGAGTACACACACACACACACACACATACACACACACACACACGCATCTGATAGTTAAATTGTAGACATGATGCCTCTTACCCTTAAATATTTCAGAGTGTATTTCCTAAGAATAAGGACAATCTCTTACATATCCTAAGTACAATGATCAAAATCAGGAAATTATCATTAATACAATATTAACTAATCTACAAGCCTAATTCAGGTTTTATTGAATTTATTGCTTTAATAATGCCCTTTATAGCAGAAGAAAATCTCAAAAAGTTGCACTCAGTTTTCATGTCTCCTTGAATCTGGAGTAGTTATATAGTCCTTGTATTTCATGATATTGACAATTTTGATCTTCAAAATTGTACAGGCCAGCTATTTTGTAGACTGTCCTTTAATTTGGGTGTATTTGAATTTTCCTTGTGATTAGATTCAGTTTATGAAGTTTTGGAAGGAATATCATAGAAGTGCTATGTCCTCAGTAGGAACATGATGTTGATTTGTTCCATTACTGGTCATATTGATTTTAATCACTTGGTTAAGGTTCTGCTTGCTAGGTTTCTCCACTGTAATCTTGGTATTTTTTGCTCCTGTGCTAGTACATATCTAGTAGCAAGATACTTAGAGGCTATATAAATATCTCATTACTCCTCTAACTTTCATCCACTAGTTTAGCATCCACTGATAATTCTTGCCTGTTTCATGTATTACTATGATGGGAAGAAATTGGTGATTTTCTAATTCCGTCACTTCTCCTATATTTATTATTACTGTAAAAATGAGTTTTCCTTTCTCTCTCGTTTGTTTATTTCTATCAGTGTGAACTCATAGGATTCCTATGTTATTCAAAAAGTTAACATCTTTTCTTATGATTCTTGATTTTAATGCATAAATTTCCCAGATTTGGTCAGTCATGCTGGCTTTTGTGTGCATTTGACACGCCTCCGTCACTCTCTGAGTACCTTGTTACTTTCTCGCACAAACCAGATATTCAGGCTCATCTTGTACTTTCTTTGCCCCAGCCCCGGAATCAGCCATATCTTCAATGAGTCTTATTCCTTTTAGTGGAGAATGGCAGTTAAGACCCAAGATATGAATGCTTATTTTGCTTGTTGCTTGTAGAACCTCTCAGTGGACAGCACAACGAAACTATCTATCTATCTATCTATCTATCTATCTATCTATCTATCTATCTATCTATCTATCTATCTATCTGTCTGTCTACATACACATTCATACACATACACACACATATATGTAATGCAAAAATACACACCCAATGAGTTCACGCTGATTCTCCAATTCCAGCTCAACATCACATGGTCATTCTGTTCTCCTTTTCTATATTTTGACTCTTCACCAACAGAGTTTATAATGATTCCCATTATCCACAATACATCATACTCACTTTTTCTTTTCTTTTCTTTTCTTTTTTTTGAGTTGGAGTCTCACTCTGTTGCCCAGGCTGGAGTGCAGTGCCACACTCAAGGTGCCACCCCAGCGTCAACCTGCTGGGCTCCAGTGATCCCTCCACCTCAGCCTTCCAAGTAGCTGGAACTACAGGCACATGCTACCACGTCTGGCTAATTTTTGATTTATTGTGAAGACAAGGTCTCGCCAAGTTGCCTGGGCTGGTCTTGAATTCGTGGACTCAGGAAATCCACTCATCTCAGCCTCCCAAAGTGATGGGATTACAGGCTAAACCACCGAGCTCGGCCCATATTCACTTCTTAACCTACTATACTCTGGTTTAAGTGCTACCAATTCACCACAATTGTTCTTTCCAAGGACACAGTTTTTAAAAAATTATATATTTATTTATTTTTTGAATCAGGGTATCACTCTGTCACCCAGGCTACAGTACAGTGGCATGATCACAGCTCATCACAGCCTCAACCTCCTGAGCTCAAGTGATCCTTCCTCCTTGGCCTCCCAAGTAGCTAGGAGTACAGGCATGTGCCACCACACCCAGCTAATTATAGTTATTTTTATTTTTTGTAGGGACAAGTTCTCTCTATGTTGCCTAGGCCAGTCTCAAACTCCTAGGCTCAAGCAATCCTTCTACCTTGGCCTCCCAAAGTGCTAGGATTATAGGCATGAGCTACCATACCTGATCCCAAAGTCACAATTTTTTGTAATTGCTAAATCCAAAAGCTACTCTTTGGTTCTGATCTTCCTTGACCTTCTCTGTGTTTGATTCTGTTGTAACTCCTCCTTCTTGATACTCTTCATTTCTTAGTGTAGTAGGCAGAATAATGATGCTTCAAAGATAACCACGTTCTAATCCCTGAAACTTGTGAATACATTGCTTTATATGGGAGAAGGGGCTTTGCAGCTATAATTGAGTTAAGGATGTTGAGGTGAGGAAATTATCCTGGATAATTTGGGTGGGCCCAATGTAGTCACATGGGCTTTATAAGAGGGAGGCAGAAGAGCAGAGAAGGAGATATGATGACAAAATCAGAGATAGTGAAGGAGATGTGACAACACTATGTTACTGGCTCTGAAGATGGAGGAAGGAGCCATGAGCCAAAGAATGTAGGCAGTCTCTAGAAGCTGGCAAAGGCAAGGAAATGGATCATTCCCTGGAGCCTCCAAAGGACTCAGCCCTGTTGATATCTTTATATTAGCCCAGTGAGATTGATTTTTAGGTTCCTGATCTTCAGGGGTATAAAAAAATAAATGTGTTGTTTTAAACCACTAAATTTGTGGTAAATTGATACAGCAGCAATAGGAAACAAATACACTTAGCTCTATGATACTGCATTGTTCTGCTTTGTCTACCTCTCTGGTTGCTCCTTCTTTACCTCTTTCCGGGGCTTCTCTCCCTCTATCACTTTTTAAATGTTGATCTTCCCCAAGACTCTGTCTTCAGCCCTCCTCTTACTTTGTTCTGCAGCCTTTTCCTAGGTGAGCTCATCTGCTCTCATAATTCCAATGTACTTACTCATGGTATCCACATCTATGTCTTCAGTTCTTATCTCATTGCCATGTCTATTTGTCTACTCAACAATTCCCCCTAGTTGTTCTATAGGCTACTCAAACAACATGTCCAAAACTGACCTCATTATCCTCCCTCCACATGTCCCCATCCCCATTTCCACTGGAAACCTGGCTCTTCAATTTTCCCCCATTTATTTTATCACAAAGGTTTATTCAACTTCTTATTTTTATTTTATTTTTTGAGTTGGAGTCTCACTCTGTTGCCTAAGCTGGAGTGCAGTGGCACGCTCATGGCCACCACAGCCTCAACCTGCTCGACTCAGGTAATCCTTCTGCCTCAGCCTTCCAAGTAGCCAAACTACAGGCATGTGCCACCATGCCCAGCTAATGTTTTGATTTATTGTAGAGATGAGGTCTCACCAAGTTGCCCAGGCTGGTATCGAACCCGTGGGTTCAGGCAATCCTTTCACTTCAGCCTCCCAAAATGCTGGGATTATAGGCGTGAGCCACCATGCCCGGCCAGTTTATTTAACCTTTTAAATCTCTTTCAAATATATGTTCTCTTTCTTATCTCTTAACATATGGCAATTATTTCTCAACAGCTCTTTTGCTTCAGTCTCATCCTCTTTGAAACCATCCTTCTCCTAGTTATCTGAGTGATTTTTCTAAAATACAAATTTCAACACGTCATTCTCCTGTTTAAAACCATTCAAAGATTCTGGATGATGTCCATACTCCTTGAAATGCCATAGTTCTATTCATAGTTTCTGGATAATGTCCATACTCTTTGGAATGTCATATAGAGCCTTTGTGATCTCTCCTCTGACTCCTTCACCAACCCATTTTCTTCAATCCGCTCCACATTCAGTCTATATGTCTATACTATTATCAGTTCATTGAAGCTATTACATTCTCCTTGGTCTCTGTGTTGTTGCACATGCTGTGCTATCTTTCTGAAATGCTCTTCTTCCCCTGGATAACATCTCCTTGCTTTTTAGACTCATCTTTCTCTGACTCCTTCCACTTCCACAACTTATTAAAACTCCATCCTACATGCTCTGTTGCAACTTTTACTGATCAGACTTCAGTACTTTATCACATTTTGTTTTCATTGTCTGTTTATTTCTCTTTCTCCTACTAGACTGTGGGCTTCTTGAGGACAGGGACCCAGTATATATTTAAAAATTAAACTTTAATAAGTTTGATTTATGTAAGGCATCCATGAAAACCAATCAAATTGTTTTGTAGTCACAGGCTTGTATCTTTTAAAATTACATATGTATACATTGAAAATTATTTGAAATAAAATATAATATTGATATATTAATTATCTTATATTTTGGTGTATTGTATTTTCTAATCCTCTCATTGTATGCATCTACACTCCATTTTTCACTCCTTTAAGCTTATATTTCCTTAGAGAGAAAGTTGAAGTCCCTTCTAAATGATTATCTTTAGTGAACAGGTAAGTAATTTTCTATAGTAGCACATAACTGAATTCTTCATCCTCTGCTGCAAATTTGTCAGGAATTAGAGACTATAAGCATTGAAAAAGATCTTTATAGGTCTCATGTTTCAGTGGTTCTGAACCCTGATCAGAACCTATAAATATAGATTCTCAGACCCCACCTCAGAGATATAATACAGTACAATCTAAGATCAGTATTTCTAAAAATTTCCTCAGTAAGTTTAGATGAACACTGATTTTTTAGAAGCCTTGACACAGTCCAGTCATCCTGCCAGGGTTTAAATACCCTACATGGCAATATAGTCAACCCTCTGTATTTGTGGGTTGCATAATTAGTGGATTCACAATTTTTGATTCACAGATCAAATATATTTTTTTTCAAATTGCATCTGTACTGAACATTTACAGACTTTTTTCTTGTCATTGTTCTCTAAGCAATACAATATAATGACTATTTACATAGCATTTTCATTGTATTAGGTATCATAAGTAATCAAGAGATAATTTAAAGTATATAGGAGGATGTGCATAGTTTTGATGCAAATACTTAAGCATTTTATATTGGAGACTTGAGCATACATAGATTTTGTTATCTCTAGAAGGACCTGGAACCAACCCCTCATGGACTCCCGAGGGACAACTGTGTAGCATATGCAATTTTTCTCAAACTTTAATGTGGAATTTCATTCAATAGGTCTGGATAGGGGCCTGAGATTCTACAACTCTGGGAAACTCTCCTCTGTTATGATGCTGCTGGTCCTTGGGCCACACTTTGAGTAGCAAGGACATTAAAAGCACACAGCAGTGAAATCAGAGAAACCTGGGTACAAATCCTACTTCCGTCAATTAGTGGATGTGCAGTCCTTACTACACTTGGCTCATCTTCAGTTTCCCCATTTCTAAAAGTAATATGATAGTGCTTCATTGGGCTATGATGGAGATTTTCTTTAAGTATACAAATTGACATACAGATACATTCGTTTGAAAATTCTAACAATCAACACAAATTGAACTTTCTCTTCATTTTGATTATGCAGAATAATTTGAAGAAAATATCATTAAAAACGATAATTTTCTATGCAGGAATAGCTCTCTTTATTTAGCATGTGCTATGATTAAATTAAATGAGATAATGTTTTAAGAGCATTTAGCATGGTTCCTAGCATATCATAGGTATTCAGTACATGGTAGCAGGTCACTTAAAAATTTTGGTTATAGAAAATCTTGAACACAAAATAAAGAGGGCAATATCAATGAACCCCCATGTGTCCATTATCCAGCTTAAATAATTATCAATACATAGCCAATCTTGCTTTATCTGTACATGAACCCATCTCTCCCTCCTCTGAATTATTTTAAAGTAGATCCTAGACACTTATATAATTGCCTCTGTGAACACTTCAGTGTGTCCCTCAGTGTGTAAGGTCTCTCTCTCTCTCTCTCTCTCTCTCTCTCTCTCTCTCTCTTTTATTATAACCATTATGCCATTATTTTCACCTGGAAAATTAACATGAGGCCAAGCATGGTGGTTCATACCTGTAATCTTAGCACTTTGTGAGGCCGAGGTAGAAGATTGCTTGAGCTCAGGAGCTGGGGACCAGCCTGGGCAACAAAGCAAGATCTCATGTCTACAAAAAAAATTTAAGCCAGATGTGGTGGCATGTGCCTGTAGTCACAGCTACTTGGGAGGCTGAAGCAGAAAGATCACCTAAGCCCAGGAAGCTGAGACTGTGGTGAGAGGGTGAGACACTCCTCCTGACTAAAAAAAAAAGAAATAACATAAAATCTTTAATATATGAAAACCCAATCTGCATTCAAAAAACCCCAAATGTGTCAAAAATATCTCTTTTTTTAGGAGATGAGATCTTGCTCTGTTGTCCAGGCTGAAGTACAGTGGTGTCATCATAGCTCACTGCACCCTCAAACTCCTGGGCTCAAGTGATCCTCCCACTTCAACCTCACAAGTAGCTGGGATTACAGATGCACCCCACCACACCTGGCTAATAGATATCTTTTTTAAGTTGGCTTGTTCAAATCAGGATAAGGGTAGTAGTTTTGTTATTATTATCATTATAGTCTCTGACAAATAAATCAACCTATTTGTGGACCTCCAGTGACAAAGATCTTGTTAACTCTCATGTTAGTTCATTTTTTACTTGTCTCCCTGTATTTCCCATCCATTGGAACTTACATAGAACAAATCTCCCTCTGCACCAGAGCAGCCTGTGTTAGTTTTCTGTGACTACCATCATAAAGTATCACAAATTTGGTGGCTTAAAATTCATTATCTCATAGTTCTGGAGACATCAAGTCTGGTATCAAGGTGTTGTCAGGACTATGTTCCCTCTGAAGGCCTTAGAGGAGAATCCTTCCTTGCTTCTTTCAGTTTTGGGAGATTCCTTGGCTTGTGGCAACGTGCTTTCTGTCTTCATCTTTACATAGCTCTCTTCCCTCTATGTCTGTGTCCAAATCCCCTCTTTTTATAAGGACATTAGTCATATTGGTCTAAGGGCCCATCCTATGTCAATATGACCTTATTTCAACTAATTACATCTGCAAAGACCCCATTCTCGAATAAGGTCATATTCTGAGGTTCTGGGGTTAGGACACCAACATATCTTTTTGGTAGATGGAGGAGACACAATTCAACCCATAACACAGCCCTTCAAATATGTGAAGAAAATTATCTAATCCCTTACAGGTTTATCCTAGCTAAAGCTTTCCTGTTCTTTCTGGCATTTATTGATAATCCAACTTACCCCACCAATTGAAATGTTGTTTGGGGGTAGTTTGGCCATGCAGAATGGATCCACACTACTTCCTTCATGGATTCACATACTCTATTTCTATCACTGAAACCTACACATTTTCTGTATCTTCCTTTCCCTCTATTCCCCTAACTTCAGGCCAAGTTAGGTGTCTTACTTAAGTTCTTTTGTTTTGCCTCTATCATTGTACTTACCACACAAAAAAATAGCAGTATCAGACCCTTAAAGACTGGAAATTAGCAGATTTCAAAAAAGAAAAAGTGGATTCTATAACCTAAAGCCAGTGGGCCTAATGTTGACCTGAGGCAGGATTCATACCACTCTTCTTCTTACCAATTTCAGTACTTCTTTCAGTTCTTTGAACTCTCCACACTCCATGTAAGTGCAGTGTTAGTAATACACCTAAAAAATTATGTTTAATAATTATGTAATTATTTGTGTGAAAAAGAATTAAGGATATTATAAGTCAATTCAATAAGACAGTGCTCATCTTCGCACTCAATGTCTGGTGGCCATAAAATACCTAATTCATCAAGCATCAATTGAGTTTTTACTATGTGCCAGGCACTATCCATGGCATTATGGGTATAACATTGGATAATGCATAGTGCCTGCCCTTAGGGAGCTCATATTCTAATGAGGGACACAGGCATGCAAACAAATGAGAAAAACATGGCAGGACAAGTGCTGTGATAAAAACAAGTTAAAGATGCATTGAATGATAGACGAGGGATACCTAACCAAGTCCAGAATGAAGTGTGTTAAGGGTAGCCTTTGAGGAGAGGTTGTCTGGGCTGAATCTGAGAGGATGACAAGTCAGCCAGGCAAAGGGAAAATTAAGCAGTAAGGATTTGAATGGGCATTGAGGCAGAGGGTACAGCATGAACAAAGGCATAGAAGTGCTTGTATGAAGAAATTCAATATTGCATGAAGTTTAGAATTGCCAAGACATTAGCTGTGAGACAGTAGCTGGCAAGTATGAAGAGATTTGCATGGTCCTGACAAAACTTGGGCTCCATCCTGTAGGCAATCATGTAACATTGCCTATTTTCACTTCAAAATTATGGTGACTGTGTGAAGAATTGGATAGGATCAAAGCTGGAGGCAGAAAGACCGACCAAGAGTTGGTCACAGCTAGTTGGTGTGTGATGAGTTGATAAATAGTTCAGAAGTTAAGTCCACATTTAGATACAAGGGGAGTGAGAAAGGTGAGGAGACAAAAATGATTTTCAGGTTTTTAGTATGGGAGTAACTGGGTAATGGCATTAATTGAAACTGAGAATATAAGAAAAAAATCTCCAATTGTGTCATAAATAAGGAATAAGTTTGAGGAAGAGATAATGAATTCGGTTTTGGGTATGTTAAACTTGAGATGCCTGTGGAATTTTTCAGGAATAAAATTCTGGCCTGGAGATACAGGCTGAGGTGTCATCAGGATGAAGGTAAATATGGAAACAATGAGAATAGATGGGACTACCTAAGAGAATATGGAAAGAAGAGCCAAGAACTGAGGATGGAATCCTGGTCAACATCCACATTTTAGAAGGTGATAAAGGAAGAAGATCACATGAAGGACAAGGTAAGAACAGTAAGATGTTCAGAGAATTAGAAAAGTGTGGTGTCATGGAATCCAAAAAAGAAAGAAAAGAGCAACAGCTTTTTAAAATTACACAGAAATGTTTAATAAAATAAGGGTTTCAGGAAAAATCTTGGTTATTAATTAACTAATTAGTGAATTAATTATAGAGACAAGGTCTCCCTCTGTTGCTTAGGCTAGAGTGCAGTGGCACAATCATATAACCTCGAACTCCTATGTTCAAGCAATCTTCCTGCTTCAGCCTCCCAAGTAGCTGGGACTATAGGCACACGTTTCCACCCTTGGCTAATTTAAAAAAAAAAAAAACCTCATCAACAAGGGTACCTGCATAATGAACATTTGTATACCCAACCCTGAATTGTACCCTACTTCTTTAAAATAAAAAATAAATAAAAACGTTTTTTAGAAATGGGGTCTCCCTATGTAGCCCAGGCTGGTCTTGAACTACTGATCTCAAGCAATCCTCTCATCTTGACCTTCGAAAGCACTAGGATTACAGATGTGAGCCACCATACCAGGCCAGATCTTGTTTAATACTTCATTAAAATACAAAGAAATGCAAAAGTCTATTCCTACTTCCTTGTTCTATATATTTGCCTCATTAAAGAAGGAAATCAGGTTAGTCTGGCCTATACTTAGTGAATACTATTACCCTTTAATCATCTGAGTCTCAGAATTTTTATTAAATGGACATATTTTCATTGTCCACTTACTATGTGCCAAGCATTGTTCTAGGCCCTATTCTAGAATCATCAGTAAATAAGACAGACAAGATTCCTGCTCTTGTAGAATTAATAATTGAGATGTAGTATAGCCCAATGCTTATAAGCCTGGGTCTAAATCTTGGAATCACCACTGGATAAACTATGTGACCATGGATAAATTGCTTAATCTCTTAGCCTTCATTTCCTCATCTATAAAATGAGGAGATTAAGGATTATTGTCAAAAGGTTAGTATTAAGATGAAAATAATTAATATCTACAAAGTGCTTAAAACAATATCAAGCACACAATAAGAACTCAATAAATGTAGTTATTATTCTAGTGTGTGAGGGAGGAGGGAACAAATCAACAAAGAAGAAAATATCTAGCCAGGCTTGGTGGCTCAGCCTGTAATTCCGCGCCTTTGGGAGGCTGAGGTGAGTGGATTGCCTGACCCGCGGGTTTGAGACCCACCTGAGCAACTTGGTGAGACCTCATCTCTACAATAAAAAAAATTAGCCAGGTGTGGTAGCACGTGCCTGTAGTTCCAGCTACTTGGAAGGCTGAGGCGAAAGAATCGCCGGAGCCCAGCAGGTCGAGGCTGCGGTGGTCGGGAGCGGCCACTGCACTCCAGTCTGGGTGACAGAGTGAGACTCCAACTCAAAAAAAAAAAAAAAAAAGAAAGAAAGAAAATACCAGCAATAGGTGCAGTGGAAATCATTAAAATGGGAATATTTTAAAGCAAATAAATGTGTAATTATTTGAGATTGGGTGGTATAATCCAAGACAGTGATGTTTGAGCTGAATTCTGAACAAAAAATATTAGTCATATAAGGATCCTGGCAAAGTATACTCCAGATGAAACAACTATGGCTTGTGGGCCAAATCTGGTCTACAGCTTGTTTTTAAAAATAAGATTGTATTGCCTATGGTTGTTTTTGCATTCAACATTAGAGATGGGACCTAAAATATTTACCATTGGCTTATTGCAGAAATAGTTCCCCGATCCCTGCTCTGGGCAGAGGGAACAGCAAATGCAAAGGGTTTAGGCAAGGATGAGCATGGAGAGTTCAAGGAACAGAAAGAAGTACTGACATGGACAAGAAGAAGAGGGGTATGAATCAATGAGACAACATTAAGCCCACTGGCCTTTAGTTTATAGAATCCACCTTTCCCTTTTTGAAAGCAGCTAATTTCTAGTCTTTGGGGATTTGATACTGATACTTCTTCCAGTTGTACATTTTCCCAAGAATTGTTGACAATGGCTCATCGATCTTATTTACAGCTTAGGGATAATTCATTCAGGCCAGGACATTTGAACTAATTTAGAGCAGCACTCTTAACTGACTATAGGCCAGTATCCCAACAGGTTGATATTAACAGAATGCACTACCTCCAATCATTGCCTTATCTTAAACTGTAATTTTTGTCCATTTCATCTCATAGATATCTTTGAGTTGGAGTTTATTGGTATGAGTATTAAGTCAACTCTGATTAATATCTATGATGTAGACACACATATGCACATATATCTCTATTTTTTTTGAGTTGGAGTCTCACTCTGTCACCCAGGCCGGAGTGCAGTGGCACACTCATGGCCACCCCAGTGTCGACCAGTTGGATTCTGGCAATCCTTCCACCTTAGCCTTCCAAGTAGCCGGAACTATGGGTGCGCACTACCACACCTGGCTAATTTTTTGATTCATTGTATAGATGAGGTCTCGCCAAGTTGCCCAGGCTGTTCTCGAACCCATGGGCTCAAGCAGTTCGCTCACCTTGACCTCCCAAAGTGCTGGGATTACAGGCTGAACCACCGAGTCCAGCCTCTATTTTTATATTATATATCTATGCCACTGCTTCCAAAACTATATTTTGAGAGGCACCAGTGCCCTATAAGATATTAAGTGAGTAAAACATAAACGTTCCATGATCAAACATGTTGGGAAATGCTAAACAAAGTAAAAATAGGTTTTATTTCTGGCAGAACTTCTTAGAGTCTTAATATGCCAATATGTGGTGTAAGTCTCTGAGAGGAAGATTGTCTGCAGTATTTCCTACATGTTTGATCAAGTCCTTTTTTTTTTCAGAACACCAGTTAATATCTTGAGGGACACTAGTGTTTCTCAAGTCAATTTGAGAATTGCTGCCATATAGGCAATTGAGGCCCTGAGAGTCTGGCCTCCCAGCATGAACCTGCTATAAATGCACTAGTTCTGCCAAAAGGTCCTCTCTGTGTGTGATATTCTTATTGCAGATTGAAGATGGGGAAAATCTCTATCAGGGTTGGAGAGGTCATCTCTGTACCATACTCTTCCCACTGTTTATTGCTATTCATCCAGCAAATATTAGCACCTACTATGAGCCAGGTACTGTTTTAGGTGTTGGAGAGACACTAGTGATAGAGACATGCAAGGTTCTTGTTCTCATGGAATGTAAATTCTAGAGTGTATGTGTGTGAGTGCACATGTGTGAGTGCATGTTTGTGTGTCTCTGTGTGTGTGCATGCATGCTCACATGGGCACATATAATAAACACATGATAATTTTAGCTAGTGATAAGTACTCTGAAGAAAATTAATGGGGTGCTGTATTAGTGAATAATGTGGAATGGTTACTGTAGATAGGGTGGTCAGAAAAGGCTTTTCTGAGAAGATAATACATAACCTGGGAGAAGGCACTAGACAGTCATGTAAAGAGTGAAAGGAAGAGCACTCCAACTGAAGGAAAAGAACATGTAAAATTCCTGGGGAAGCCAGGATCATGGTGGGGCTCCAAGGCTGTCAGAGGACCAATGTATTTCGATTGCAGTGAGCAAGGATGAGAGTGAAACAGAATGAGATCAGAGAGGTAGGCAGGGGCAAGCCAATGCCAGGTCTTCAAGACCATGTTAAGTAACTTGAATTCTACTCTAATGGTAGTCAGGGGAGATTGAAGGGTTTTAAGCAGTGGATGAGGGTAAAATGATGAGATTTCCATTTTTAAAAGATCACTCTGGCTGCAGTACTGATTGCAAGGAGAATTGGGGAGACCAAAATAAGAATTGACGATGGACTGAATATTGGATGTTAGGAAGAGGAAGGTGTCAAGGACAACTTCCTAGTAGCTGGCTTATGCATTGGATGGTGCCATTTACTGAGATGGGATAGGAATAGAAACTAAGAGTTCTTTTTTGGTCATTTCAAGTTAGTAGTGTCCGTGGGACAGCCAGGCAGAGATGTAAAATAACTGGATATGTAAGGCTGAATTCCAGGGGAGAGATTTGAGCAGAAAAGATAAAATTTGGGTCCATCAGTGTATGGATTGTATTTAAAAACATGGGACTAGACGACGTTACCTAACTGTAGACAGAGAAGAGAGTCAAGGGCTGAGCTCTGGGGCACGCCAACCTTCAGGGATATCATAGAAGAGCAGAAGGAGGAAGCGATAGAACCCAAAGAACAGGCAGTGAGATGGTTGAAAAAACAGGAGTATATGAGGTCACAAAAGGCAGACTCTAAGTGATCTGGTGCTGTTGAACAGGACAGCATGGCCAGCAGTAAGGTTTAGGCTTGGGCCCGAAGACACAAGAAAACTCCAGGAAAATATTTACCAATGTAATATAGCTACATGTTTATTGTAACAAACACAACAATTCAGATAACTTAAAACATTGATAGAAGCGATAGCAAAATATAGACCAAAGGAGAATAAAATGTAGCAGGGGCATGCCCTTCTCTGTACTGGGAACATATTTATCTTGAACCACTCTCTCTTAAGCAGACTACAGGGCCTGTTCACAACTAGTTTTAGAACAATGTCTTATTGATGAGTCCATGCCAAAGTGCTTTTCTACTCATCATTCTGTTAAAAGCCCCCTGGTTAAAAAAGTCTTTGGTCAACCTCTGGATTTCAGACAACCAGCTGCTTCTTTTGAGAGCAGTATGAAGGTCTCTTTCTGCAAAGCAATGATTCTCTTGCATGACAAAATCACCCTTCTGTAGTTTTTCCTTCTGGAACAGACTAGGCTCTGTGTTTCTGTGTGTAGAAAGTATCTGGAGCTGTTCCTCCCACCCCCCTACATTCTTAGCAGGAAAAAAAGCAGCTGTCCCTTTTACACTGTGGGCCTGTGGTGTGGTGAGTCTGCCTCAGATTAATTAAATTAAAACACCTCAAGTTGAATCTATCAGCTGTCTTTTTTTCATGGGCTAGATTTATTTTGTTAGGAAGATCAACATATGTTATATACAAAGGTAACCATTAAATGGTTATAAACAAATAATTTCATCACATACTTCCAGCCAATTTTGCATCTCCTGCCAGATACAAAACATTTACTTTAATAAATTTACAGTGAGTAATTTGCATAAAACCAGTAAAAATGGGGATATTTTCTAAGCAGCTGCTTATATGATGTGATTAGCAAAATCTTCCCACCCCCTCATCCCCACCCACGCACGCTATTAGTCATTCCTTTGGATTAATACATTGAAGGTCTCTGTTAAATTAAAATATTATCTACTAGTAGAATGAAGCTATTAACATTTAGCTCAAATTAGTTGATTGAATTCCTTAATCACTTAGTGAGATCCTTTGTGAAAGACACCCAGAAGCAGTTAAGTTTTGAGGAGAAGAAGGAAAGGTCCAGAACATGGGCAGCTGCCTGGGGATGGAAGGTGGAGTTGGAAAGCTCCATATAGAACTCTGGTGAGCCAGGGACTAGGTTGAAAGCACTGGAAGCTCAGGTGAAAGGGAGACTACTAAAAAGTGAAGGATGAGATGATTTCTAAAGGACAATAAAGGCCATTAAAAGCAAATCTCCTTTACTGCCTATTTTGCCAAGAGCTAGCTAGCTTAGGGTGTGTTCATGATAAAAGTGGTTATTCTTCACATTTTAGAAAGTTCTTCAGTTCTCTGTGGGTATCATACAAGTGAGACTAAAGAAGAATTCTTAGTGATCTGTTGACTTCTGACTCAAATTAAGGTTCAACTTGCTTTTTGGAGATATATCTTAATTTTTTAAATTGCAAAATAAATTATCATTGTACATTATTTAAACAGATAAGTTGAAAGATCCCCTCAAGCACCCACCCCAATTTCAAGCTCACACTGTTCACAAGGTGCTCCCAGGTTCTTTTTATATGTGTAAGTACTTCCAGAACTTTTTCATCATCCCAAACAGAAACTCTGTATCCTTGAAACAGTAACTTCTCATTTCCCCTTTCTCTTGGTTTAAAAAACAAAACAAAAAACCCTCAATTTTGGTTTCTGTCTCTATGATCTTTACTCTTCTAAAATTGTTTTTTTTTTAAATAACACATGAACTTATACAAAATTCAAACAATACAAAAAAGCACACACAATGTTAAATTCTCCCTCCTATGCTTGATCCCCAGGCAACCAGTATAATGTTTTTTAGGTATCTTTACAGAAGAGTCTAGACACATATAAGCATACAAGGACAGATATCTCCTTCATTTTTTTACAATAGTATTAGCAAGTCATACAGAGCCCTGCACCTTGTTTTTCCATTTAACAATATTTTAACGACTGTATAACTTATTTGTCCACTCTGCTATGCTGGGATGAGCAGACTTCTAACTCATTAACTTTTTTCAAAACAGCCAGGAGTGGTGACTCAGTTAGTCCAACAATTTGGGAGACTGATGTGGGAGGATTGCTTGAGGCCAGAAGTTCTAAATCAGCCTAGTCAACATAGTGTAACCCTCATCTCTATATAAGAAATTAAAAAAAAAAAAAATTCCAGGAGTGGTGGCATACACCTGTAGTCAAAGCTAATCGAGAGGCAGAATCGGAGGATTGCTTAGACCTAGAAGTTCAAGGCTGCAGTGGATTATGGTTGTTCCATTGCATTCCAACCTGGATGACAGAGGGAGATCCTGTCTCTAAAAAAAAAGAAAGAAAGAAAAAACAACCCCCCCACAAATCTTAATTCATTTGCAACTAAAAACTACATAAAACTTACCCTTCCAACAATTTCCAAGTGCACAGCACAATATTGTCAACAACATACGCATTGTTGTGCAATGGATCCCCAAAACATCCTCCCATCCTGCATGATTAAAACGTTATACCCACTGAGCAACTCTTTCTTTTCCCCTCCCCATAGCCTCTGACAACTATCATTCTGCTTTTCTGTTTCTATGAGTTTGACTATTTTAGGGAGCCATATAAGTAGAATCATGGAGTATTTGTCTTTTTGTGATTGTCTTATTTCACTTAGCATAATGTACTCAAGGTTCATCCATGTTCTAACACGTGACAGGATTTCCTTATTTTTAAAGCTGAATAACATTCCATTTTTTATCCATTCATCCCTTGATGGATATTAAAGTTATTTCCACTTCTTGACCATTGTGAATAATGCTGCTATGAACATGAGTGCGCTAATACCTCTTCAAGATCCTGCTTTCAATTCCCTTGGATATATATCCAGAAGTGGGATTGCTTAATCTATGGTATTCTATTTTTAAATTTTTAGGGATCTTGCTACCTTATTTCTACAGTATTGAAATATACTGTACCATACTGTAAAGTGGCTGTACCATTTTACATTCCCTTACATAGTGACAGTACCATTGTACAACAGTGTGCATGGGTTCCGATTTCTCCACAATCTTGTTAACACTTATTATTTTCTGGTTTTTTGTAGTAGCTATCAACGGTGACACCTCATTGAGGTTTTGATTTGCACTTCCCTGATGATTAGTGATGTTGAGCATCTTTTCTTTTGCTTGTTGGTCACTTGTCTTCTTTGGGGAAATGCCTATTATAGTCCTTTACCCTTTTTCTTTGATAGAGTTATTTGTTTTTGTTTTTAATATTGAGCTGTAGGAGCTCTTTATATATTCTGGATATTAACACCTTATCAGGTTGCAAATATTTTCCCCCATTCCATAGATTGGTTTTTTTTTTCACTCTGTTTATTGTGTCCTTTGCTGTGCAGATGTTTTAAAGTTTTGTATAGTTTCATTTACCTATTTTTGCTTTTGTTGCCTTGCTTTGGGTGTGACTCATTAACTTTTACTTCTCTTAGGGGCTGGACTTTCATTAGGGTAACCTGGTTGTGATTTTTGTCTTCATTTCCACCTCAGTGCACTCTTGCACATTGTTTAACAGGGGTGTTGACTGAATACTATTGGTTCCCTGACAGGATACACCCAGAGCTACCTTAATTATTCTGGACTTGTTCCCATGCATAGTAATAAGAGGCCTGTGTGTGTGTGTGTGTGTGTGTGTGTGTGTGTGTGTGTGTGGTGGGGAGGGTGTTTGCTGCCATTTTTCTCACTTTTTCCCCCTTCTTCTACCCTTTTACCCGGTGTTAGAAACAGAGTCTCCTCTTTCCCCCTCCCATCCACCTTTTGAGTGGAGCCGTGGTCTCTGAGCCTATGACAGATCAGCAAACTGGCTGACTCCAGACCAAAGGGAGCGTCCTGGGTTCCAAATGGACCAATTAGGGACATTGACTACCTAGGTAGTTAACATCGACCCCATTGTCCTTGAAGTAACGACCCTCTTGTTTTGCCGGTCAAGTATCTGAAGGTACAAAAGAAATTCTACTTTTTTTTTCTTTTTTCTTTTGATGGCTTTAATCCATCCTCACTACTTCTTGCCCAAGGCCAATAAAACACAGCCATTCTCCTTTTGTAAAAAGAAAGAGGGGTTGGGTTTCCTTCAATTGTCTGCCCTTTTGTGTCTCCTCCACTATTTTTGTTTTACTCTGTAGTTAACTTTGTATACAGCAGCTTCATAGGGAAGACCTGTACGGTGAACCCAGGCACTCTTTTCTCGTTGCTGGTTGCAGCGGCCTTTTCCTTGTTTTAACCTGGCGGTTTGTGGGACTGGAGGATGGCGAGAGGGAGAAGAGTTTGGCCATAGTCTTCCTTCTGCAGTTCACACATATTCTGCGCTCTCTCTCTCTCTCTCTCTCTCTCTCTCACACACACACACACACACACGCGCGCGCGCGCGCACACAGACACACACATACACGCCCGCCCGGGTCCCTTTCGGTGTGTCTTCCTTCAAGATGACAGGGCGCTGGAGAAAAGGCTGCTGGAATCAGCTGGTAGGTACAGTAGTAACCCGAACCCCACCCACTGGCTGCCTTTGCTTGCTCAGGTTTCTCCGGTCACTCCTGCCAGGGGAGAAGACATGTAAACGCGCCTTCAGAGGAGGGGCTGGGGGAGCTGAGAGTGGCGGGGGCGGCGGAAGGTGAGCTGGGGAAGGTGGCCGAGCGCCCCTTCTGCTGGGGCCCTTCCCAGCGCTTCCTTGGGGTGTCAGCCCCAGCCCTGTTTGCCCCCATTCTACCTCCCTTTTCGAAGGGATTGCCTTTTTTTTTCCTCTGCGGCGGCGGAAATGACAGTGTGGTGCTGCCGTGGTGTCATGGTGCTGCCCCTGGACTGAGGAGCGAAAACTCTTAAGTTTAGCTCGGGAGACCTAGCCGCGGTAGCATCACGGCGGCCGTGTTGTCCCCTGCGGGGCGCGCGGGCTGGCGGATCCTGGCTGCCGCGCGGCGGCGGCGACGGGAGCGGGAGCGGCGGCGAAGGCAGGCGGCGGCCTAGAGTGCTGGTGGCGGCGGCGACGGCGGCCCGGGAGCTCGCGCTGGAACCCGAGCCAGCTCGCTGCGGAGGCAGGCGAGCGCCCAGCGCCCTGGGGCGCGCGGAGGAAATGGCTGGCACCTGGAAATGCTATGGGTAAAACGCGTCCCCTCTCCGCGGCCCTGGGGGGTCAAGCGTCGCCGCCCGCGCAGGGTTTGGCCCCGGCTCTGGCCGCTCTTCAGGTGCTGCCGGGGCCCGGCACTGATCAAGGGCTTTCGGGCTCTCGGTCGAGCTCGGCGGGGCAGGGTGACGGGGCCCGCGAGGCTCGGGGCGGCGGCGGTAGCCCTGGCCTGGCCCTGGCTCCCCGTTTTGCCGCTGGGGCCCGGGCTCCTGCCGCTGCCCTCCTGGGAAGGAGTTTGCACTCCGGGGTGCGGGGCGAGGACGGCAGAGGCCTCCAGCGCAACCCGGCCGGGCCGGGCCGGGCGAAGGCAGTCGAGCGGCTCCCCCGGCGTCTGGGCGCGAGTCTGGGAAAGGACATCGCCGCCTTCCCACGCTCCCGCGACCAGCAGCCTCCTCGGCCCAGGCGGTGCCCCTCGGCTGTCTCCGGGCGGTGCTGGCGCAGCGGCCAGCGTGGCTGCGGACACCCTGTCGGCGGGGAGGCCCGGCGAAACTTAATCCCTTTTCTGCCAGGGGAGCGATACTCGAGTATCCGTCTGGGTGGTTCCTTATTTCTGGCCTAGCTGTGAAAGCAGCTCTGTGGGGGAGAGGGAAAACTTACATATGTCCACAGGACGGACTGCGACCAAACCAGGGAGAGGTGGGATTTTTCCATTCCTGGCTCGTAAGAATTAAGTAAATAACGGCGGAGTCGACTTACAGAAACATTACTGGTGATGATAAGGCTTAGGTTACTTAGCATTTAGTGTGCAGCACATTATTTTTCAGAGGCGTTTCTTTTTAGAGCCGAAAATTGGGCCCTGGGGTCGTTGGGATCTTTACTTTCTCTCTCTTCCACACTCCCCTACCCGCCCTCAGGATCACCCACCTTTTTCCTACGTCACAACACCTACTTGCCCACCCAAATCTGGCACCAGAGTCCCTTTACCCCAGCTTCCCTCCCCCCATTAACCGGTGCACTCCCAGCCTCTCAGTCATGCAGCATCTTGCTTCTTCAACCACTTTGCCTTTTTGAGGATTTCTGAGTGTGGAGCGAGTGGATGGTAATGGTTGCATGTTTCTGAGAAGGAGCCCTTATAAAGGAATATATTGGAAACTATGTAAGCAGAGAAGTGCTGTGTGTGGGTTGATTCCTCTGATTCTCAAGCTGGGCCATAAGGGCTGCCTTTAACCCCATTCTGTTCCATCCCTGTACACTAATCAGTTCTCTGGCAGTGTTCCAATAGAAGGGAGTTGTTGAATAGGGAGTTCCCCTCCCCTGCTTTCCTTCTGTTTTGGGAGAGGTTTCATTATACCCCAGATGGTTAGCCTCCCCCTGCCCTGACATCCTCCTGTCTACCTCCTCTCTGCTCATCACTGCCCTGAGGGAGAAACAGTCTTTCCTATTTTTATATATTCCTGCCCAATCAATTAACTTAATGCAGATATATAATATGAATCACATTTCTCTTGATTGATCCTCACGGCTTGATTTATGTGGTTGAAATACAGGTCTAGGAGCCACGAAGATCAGAGAGTTCACCCCAAATCTGATGTTGCATTAGCTTATGATCTTAGGACATTCCTGTGACCTTTCTTTCATAGTTGTCACATTTGTGTAAAAGGCTTAATATTGTGTAGTAGCTATTGTGAGTCTTGACTTGGTCCTTTGAAGATGAAAGGATTCTATAAACCCTCAGTATTATACTTTTCAAAGAAAACATTTCTTTACCTTTTATTGGGTTACTGAATTGACTAGGTGTAAGTAGGAACCCCAGTTTACTGAAAACTTTACTTTGCCATTATCAGCTCCCTGGGAGCTAAATCTATCATTGTACTTAGGTCTTAAGTCTGTTTCCCCCCCAATACATGTATAACTGAATGAATACATACATACAACTAGGCATAGAGCATAATGGTGATAATTTTAAGTCAAGGCTTGAATCATATCTAATGTACTCTAACCTAATTATCTGTGTCAAACTTGTTTGAAAATATAACCTCACCCATTTTTACATATATGGGGCAGTTAATTTCTAATGAAAACAGGCATACATAATTTTAGGCATATCTTTATAAGCATGATTAGCATCTAGCAACAGTAAGCCAACAATATTTATTAAGTACCTATAATGTGTCCCAGACTTGGCCCAGTATTTTGGCCTCCTGCTTGTTCCAGGCCCAACTCCATACTTGCAGCTCCTGGATCAGGACAGGGACAGAGGCTAGGGACATTTAAGGGTGGTTATGTCTCTTCTGTTTATTTTCACGACTGCTAGAATTCTCATTTGGCATGTGCTACAAATCAGAGTGACTTGGTTGCTTTATGAACATATCATCTGAGCAGCGCAGATTGATTTAGGTGAAATTGGTTTAGTTAATCCCTCCTCTAAGAGCAGGGCAACTTGCTCCAACTTGAAGATCTTAAAGTAGTGACAGTGAAGTCTCATAATTGCATCCAAATATTGCTCTGGATAGTGAGCCTGTCCATTCCCTCATCTCTCCTCCCATAAAATCTGCTGACAGCACAGTGGTTGACAAGGACACTACAGGCGTATATGTCTTTATCACTCAGCAAACTTCATTGGCTTGGTGAAGAAGAGATAATGTTGTCTTTTCATTCTATCCCTTAGAACTCAAGTTCCGTCTTTCTCAGCAGGGACATAGATCCCTAGAAAGGGTGAAGACAGAGCAGAGGCACTGAATGTGTCTCAAATGGCTGCTCGTGGAGGTACCTACTTGGCCTTGTGTGTGTGACTCATTCAATCTTTATAGATCTTGGTAACTTCCTAGCTGTTGGACCATGGGACTCTGCTGCTAGTGGAGGCCAGGGGTACTCCATTTCCATTTAGCATTAAGTTTTTTTCCTCTCTTCTGTGCAAAGAGGAGAATGAGGCTCTGTATCTATGAAGTACCTCCTTACTTACACTAGGTGTCTTGATTTAAAGCATTGCATCATCAAAATGTGATGTGTAACATGTTGATATTAGATACATGATATTTCTGGAGAGTTTGAAACTGTTCACTTTTTGATGAATGAAATTTTGGTACAAGGTGGTGTTGCACTAATGTCTGTATTTCAGGTCTCTCAAAAACATTGTGTTCATCAGCAGTTTACAGGAAAGACTAGAAAAGTGTTTCTCAACCAGTGTGTTGGGTCATGCTAGCAAGTGAGAAGACTAAATGAGTAGTGTTGAGACAAGAAGTTCCAGCTCCAATTATCTCCTTGTGCAGACTGCTAGTCCCCCTTATACTTCCCCTTTCCTCCAAGAATCAATATATGTTTCTCCACTCTCATATATTAAAAGTCTGCTAAGAGTTTTCTGTGGGCTCTGGAAATCTGTGGCTCTTTCTACTTGTCTTTCTTTTTCTATCTTCCCGTCATGACCATAGGCAGATATAATCCTTTTTTTTCTTTTTGTAGAGTCAAGATTTTGCTCCATTTCCCAGGCTGGAGTGCAGTGGCAAGATTATGACTCACTGTAGTAACCCTCCTGCCTCAGCCTCCTGAGTAGCTGGGAATACAAGTGTGCGCCACCACACCAGGCTAAGTTTTATTTTTTATTTTTAGAGACAGCATCTCAATATGTTGCCCAGACTGGTCTCGAACTCCTTGCCTCAAGTATTCCTTCCATCTCATCCTCCTGAGTTGCTGGGATTACAGATGTGAGCCACCGTGCCCAGCATAATCTTTCTGATAGTCAATTTCCCAGTGTCTGCATCTTCCCTTAGAATCCTATAAATTACTGAGATTACTAGATGGCATAAGACGTTTAAAGTATGGGTGGTAGAGGGATTTTGAGTAATGTACTAATCTCCCATCATTCTCTTCTTTATGTGGGTTCACCTGAACACACACTAATGTGTTGATTCAGCCCAAGTGGGTTAACAAAGTATCATTTGTGAGAGGTAGTCTATGTGAGTTCTTGTCTCCCTGCAGAGCTCTGGCTGTCTGACCTTGGGCTTTGTCTCAGCCTCTTTTCTGCAGGTCAGACTCCTCTGGTTGATGAACAGCATACCCAGTCTCTGGATCATTCTCTCACAGAGACCAGATGATCTGATAACAAATCCATTATATAATCTAAAATCCTGCTGAAATATAAAATTTCAGCATTTGCAGTTTGCCTGGGTAGGAGCATAATGTATGGGCATGGCAGACAATGTTAATTCAGTATAGCAAAGTGTCTGAATATATACAGCCCAGAGATAGAAAAATGGTTTACAGTTCAGAATCCTTGATCATTTTGTCTATAGCCCTTTGTTCAGTGTTGCTAGGATCCATGTGGTTCCCAGGGAAGTAGAAGCTTGATTTCAAATAAGCCTCTGTTCTCTGTCCCTTTTTTCTAACCTGAACTTGGGGTCCTCTGAGCCTAACCTTCAACAACATGTCCTACATCCATATATTGCCAATTTCATTATTGTAGAAGTAGAAATGATTGCCCATCAAGGTATACCACTAAACATTTAAAACTTTACAAATATTTCACTGGGTATTAGGGGTTGAGGAAAGCAATCCTAGAACAGATGGAAAACTGTACCGACAGCAATAGGTAAATTAAGTTTGTTTTCTATTTGTTCCCCTATCTTGCAACAGCCGTTAAGATAAAGGTGTTAGCTGGGCGCGGTGGCTCAAGCCTGGTAATCCCAGCACTTTGAGAGGCCAAGGCAAGAGGATTGCCAGAGTCCAGGGGGTCGAGAGAAGCCCAGGCAAATTGGTGAGGCCTCGTCTCTACAATATATTAAAAAATTAGCCAGACATGGTAGCGCATGCCTGTAGTTCCAGCTACTTGGAAGGCTGAGGCGGAAGGATCATCTGAGCCCAGTGGTTCAACGCTGGGGTGGCCAAGAGCATGCCACTGCACTCTAACTTGGGCAACCGAGTAAGACTGACGTAAAAAAAAAAAGATAAAGGTGTTATGAATTGTATTTTGGATTCCTGTTAATTATCATGTGTTACCTTGGCAAATCCATTTCTTGGTTACTTAGATTAATCTTGCATTTGTAACAGATTTAGGACTTTTAGTTCTGCTATTTTGATATTCATTTTAATGTGTATAATGACCATATTGTATAAAATAACCAATGGTTGGATTTAGTAACTAATTATTGAAAAGAAGATATCATTAAATCCATGTACTATAAAATATTAAGTAGACTTTAGTAACTTAATAGATAGGAACTGGCTCTGGTGCTCTCTGCCAGTCAGTAATCCACCTTTAGTCTTGACCTCTCCCTGTGCATGACGAAAGCTTAAGAGAAAAGAAGAGACAGTTTTTCCCTTGTGGGGGATTCCAGTCTGAAGGGGAAGACATATGAGCATTAAAAGTATCACAATCAGACCCATGGTTTTCTAGAAGTCTTGTGGGGCTGTGCAATTGTCTTCCATTATGTTAACCTTGTGTTTGTGATGAATTTCCAAACATTTTTGGCTTTTCTTGATAACTTGCTTTGTATCTATTATTTGTGAATGTATGATGAGATTATCTATATTTGTAAAGTAAGTTAATACTTTTATCTTAACTTCATCTGATCCTCACAAGAGCCTGTGAAATGGCTATGGCAAGTATTTTTAATTCAATAGATGAAGAAACTGTGGCCCAAAGCGTTTAAATGTCTTAGCTAGGATTGCTCAGCTAATTTGGTTTAGATCCAGGACTACAACTAGACTCTATTATGAGGATCAAATGAGATAATAACTTTGGAACCATTTTGAAAAGTATAACATTATATACAAATGTAAGGTGACTATTATTATTAATTGTGATGACTAACCATCTAGCGCCTTTTTTCTGAATTTTTATTCTCAGTCCTTATCCTACAGAGTGCAAATTCTATGCATTGAATGCTTTATGTGTTCCTAAATGATCTTTCCTGAGATTTGAGGGATCCTTTGATTGTCTTATTTGCAACACCAATAAGGTGATCTCAGTAGTTTATATTCCCACGGGACTCCCCTCCCCTTTCGTTGTCCTCTGAAACACCCATGATATCTTCCTTCAGGTACAACAGGCAAAACCACTGTACTTAAGCACCTTGGTCAAGCCAAAGCAATGTATTTTGTTTATGTTCAATTCCTGTGGTGATGATGTCCATCACTGGTAAGCCTTGCTAGTCACACTACTAAATAAGATTTGCTTTTAGGAGCTAGTTTACAACAATCCAAGGTGTCTTTTTTTTTTTTTTTTTTTTTTTTTTTTGAGTTAGAGTCTCACTCTGTCGCCCAAACTGGAGTGCAGTGGTCGCTCCCGACCACTGCAGCCTCGACCTGCTGGGCTCTGGTGATCCTTCTGCCTCAGTCTTCCAAGTAGCTGGAACTACAGGTGCACGCTACCACAGCCGGCTAATTTTTTGATTTATTGTAGAGATGAGGTCTCGCCAAGTTCCCCAAGCGGGTCTCGAACCAGCAGGCTCAGGCAATCCACTCACCTCAGCCTCCCAAGGCGCGGGATTATAGGCTGAGCCATCGAGCCCGGCTAAGGTGTCTTTTCTAGCAGTAACAGATAGCAAGAGCTCTATGATAAGAAGTCAGAGTTGGAAAGCATCTTAAAGAGATCTTCTAGTGATCTAGTCCAACCTGAACGTTTTATAGTTGAGGGAACGTCAGACTAAGCCAAGGCTCATTTTGCTCACCCCAAGGCAGGGTTTCTAGTACTTTAAGGAAGAACTCGTGAGACATTAATGTTTATATCCTGAAAAATATTTACTTTATATTAATTTGGGTTTTTTTAGCCCTATAACTCAGCTCAATTCTCAACCTACAGCCCAACGATTGGGCTTGGTTTCATTTTCATGGAATTTTGTTGAAGAGATACTATTGTTCCTCAGGAAGGTAGTAAGAGAACAGAGCCAAGCTCTGTAGACCTAGAAGATGAAAACTAGATGGAATATTAACTGTTGAAATAAATGGGCATTTAATTATGCTCAAATAACATTTGAAATAATAGAATTCTGCCAAGTGCAGATCATGACTTCTCTTCTGATCACAGTTAGCTGAATGCTAGATTTGGAGGCAATGCTGAAGCCAATCTTTTATTTCCTAAGTATAGGATGCATTATTCTTATCTTAATCACCTTCATTGAAACCCATTTTTTGTATTTCTACCCAATCACACAGCCTTATGATAGTTTCCTATAGTTTATTCTCATCAACTTCTTTTTTCAGAGGTCTCAGCCTGAAGGGGGATGCAGGGTGAGGATAAGCCATACATAAACAATTTTATAATAGAGCAAGGGCAAATACATAAACATACACATTTGACTACAAGCCAGTAACGAAATGATTTGGAAGAGAACTAATCAGGGTGTGTGGACATGGGCATTTGGCATTTGTTTCATAATATGGCATTGGTTCTGCCCTTTCAGGCATTTTATCAATGTATTTTATGACAAATCATTGTGATTTCTGACAAAAATTTTGTAACTACCTGTCATTAGGTCACAACCTATCAGGTTCACATCCTGTCTGTATCCTTAGCACACTCTACAACTCTGTATAGATTAGTGATTCACAAACTTTTTGAAGTTGCAACACTTTGAAACTGTTTAATTTTTGTCATTTCACTTCCTTCTGCTAAAAGTATTTCATGATAATAGGAGTCAAATATTTTTCAGGAGTCACTTATTTATATGTTTTAAGCAAATACATATTGAGGGTGAAAATTTTCTGACACCCATTGATCATTAGAGCTATCCCAGGGTATTGCAAAACCTAGACAGGGAATCACTGACCTAGAAAAACAATAAAAAGGAATAAACAATCCAATAGCGTTTATAAATACCACATAATTACACACTTGGCAGTATAGTATAGTGATTAACTATTTATACTCTGGAGTCAGACAGACCTGTGATTGAATGTCTTATTTTAAAAATTGAGATATAATTCACATATCATGATATTTGCCATTTTAAAGTATACATTTCAGTGGTTTTTAGTATATTCACAAAATTCTGCAAATTACTACTACTTATTTCAGAACATTTTCATTATCTCCCCCAAAACTCCATACCTGTTAGCAGTCACTCATCATTCTCCATCCTTCCCCCGAACCCCTACCCCTTGTCCCTGGCAATCACGAATCTACTTTTTGTTCCTATGAATTTGCCTATTCTGGACATTTCATATGAAAGGCACCATACAATATGTGACCTTTTGTGACTGACTTCTTTCACTTAGTATAAGGTTTTAAAGGACCAATATTTTCAAGGATATTGCAGCATGTATCCATATTTCATTCCTTTTTATAGCTAAGTAATATTCCATTGTATGAATATATACCATATTTTGTATAACCATTCATCAATTGATGGACATTTAGGTTGTTCCCTGTTGGCTACTATAAATACTGCTGCTATGAACATATGTGTACAATTTTTTATTTTTTTTTGAGTTGGAGTCTCACTCCGTCGCCCAGGCTGGAGTGCAGTGGCATGGTCATAGTCACCACAGCGTTGACCTGTTGGGTTCCAGAAATCCTTCCACATCAGCCTTCCAAGTAGCCAGAACTACAGGCACATGCTACTATGCCTGGTTAATTTTTTTATTTATTGTAGAGAGGAGGTCTCACCAAGTTTCCCGGGCTGGTCTCAAACCTGCAGGCTCAGGCAATCCACTTGCCACAGCCTACCAAAGTGCTGGGATTACAGTGTGTACAGTTTTTTAAGTGAACACGTTTACAGTTCTTTTGGGTATATACCTAGCAGTGGACTCGCTAGGTCACATGATAACTCTACATTTAACTATTTGAAGAACTGCCAAACTATTTCCTGGAAAGCAGCTGCACCATTTTACATTTTCACTAGCAATGTTTAAATGTTTTAAGTTCTCCACAGCCTGGTTGATTCGTGCTGTTTTTCGGTTTTTGTTTGTTTTGTTTTATTATAACCATCTTCGTGAGTGTGAAATAGTATTTCAGTGTGGTTTTGATTTACATTTTCCTAATGGCTAATGATGTTGAGCATCTTTTCATGACCTTATTGTCCATTTGTATATCTTCTTTGGAGAAATGTCTATTCAAATCCTTTGCCCATTTTAAAATTGTATTATTTGTCTTTTTTATTGTTGAATTGTAAGAGTTCTGTATATTTCTAGAGACTGGATTCATATCAGAAATATGGTTTGCAAATATTTTCTCCTATTCTGTGGTTATTTTTTCACATTGTTGATGTTATTGTTTGCAACACTGAAGTTTTAAATTTTGATGAAGTAGTATTTATCTATATTTTCTTTGGTTGCTTGTGCTTTTGGTGTCATCAAAGAAACTGTTACCTGCCTAATTTAAGTTCATAAAGATTTGTGTCTATATTTCTTTCCAAGAGTTTTATATTTTCAGCTCTTACATGTAGGCCATTGATCTATTTTGAGTAAATTTTTTATACATGGCATGAGGTAGGGCTCCAACTTTATCCTTTTACATGTGGATATTCAGTTGTTCCAGTAATCTTTGTTGAAAAAATTATTCCTTCCCCCATTGAATGGTCTTGGAACTCTTATCGAAAATCAGTTGACCATAAATATATGTGTTTATTTCTAGAGTTGTAGCTCAAATTTGACTCAGTTTTGCTACTTGCAAACAAGTATGACCTTTGACAAGTTATATTTTTGGTAATAATAGTATCTACCTTTTAGAGAGTTATTGTGAAAAGTAAATGAGATAATGCATATAAAGTGTTTTATAAAGCATTTAGATAATCAGGGGAAATGAGGGAGAATCGAAAAGATGCTGAAATAATAGGAGTACCCAGAAAAAGAAGGCCTCATAAATGAGAGATGATTGAACAAGTGTTTGAAGAAGTTGAAAAAAATTATTCAATTCCCCATCATTGGCTAAAGTAGCTACTAAAGTAGTATAGAAAAACTACTTATAATAAGCAATAGACAGTAACCATCTTATAATATTCTCTTTAAGGCGGAAATCAGTTAAGGTTATTTTAGCACACTGGTGTTTGACTTTTTTTCTGTCAAGAACTCTTGAGAATCTTTTGAATGTTATGCACAGCCTTCTCCCCAGAAAAATGCATAAATGTCATACACACAACACTCTGCAAACAGTTCTAGGAAGTTCAAAAGTGCCTGGTTAGAACTCATATGTTAACCTTACCTAAAGCAATCCTGACCCATAACATGCTTTCCCAAGCTTAATTTCATAGTGAGGTTCAAGTGTCACACTTACTGAGGAACACGTTTCAGAGTCCCATGCAAAATTGAAGAGTTTTTTTCCTCTGCGCAGAAAAATTTATATCGCACCTTCTTAAGATTTAGGAAAGCTGTGGTACTCTAACTGTTTTTATATATGTTTCAACACATAGATATGTCTTGTAGTAATATTTCTGACCAACGCAGGTAGCTTCCAACACAGACAATGAGGAATGCAGACATATAGTTCTAGAAGAGATGGTAAAAGAAGTGCAGTGTGAGATGGAGATGGGCTTAGAAGAAAGATATATGATTCTGGAAGGGACTAAGAATGAGGTAGGCAGATTCAGAGAAGTTCAGAGGGACACAGAAAGACAAAAATAGAAGTGGAAACATGCTTTTTAGAAATCCTCTTGAAAGTAGTCAAGATAAACGTCAGTGAAGGAAGTGAGATGATTGAAATAAAGGCGTAGGGGAAAGAGCACAGACATCGGTATTAGACATACTTGTGCTTTGGGTATATATGTTCCTGGTTGATTCATTGAGTGGCTCTAAGCCCCAATTTCCTAACTAAGACTGATATAGTAATAGTAACTTCCTCACAGGTTTTATGTAATAATTTAGTTAAGTACTGTGCAAAGTGCTTAACACAGTACTCAGAACACGGGAGGTGCTCAATAAATGCTAGATCTCTTCTTCTTACTTCTAGTCTAAGAGAAACTTAATTATTGAGTACAGTACCTAGTTTTTGTGAGCACCATGCTGTGAATAAAGTAGACAATACCTTCAAGGAGTAGGGAGAGCTAGCTGGAGACACAAATATGTAAAATAAATGAAATAGAATGTTTTAGAAGACACCAGTGGTTGAGATTATAAACATGTAAAAGAGAGAACTCCTAGGTTTCTAGGCTTGGATAGTGATATTCACCTGATAGGGAAAATCAGAAGAGGGGCAGGTGGTTTTCTTGTTTTTTGTTTTTTCTGTGGGGTTGAAGGGGGAGCATAACAAGTTTCCTTATGGACATGTTGAATTTGAGTATCTTAAGTATATATCAGGTGGAGCTATGTAAGGCAGTATTCTTACCTTCAGTGGAAGTTGGAATCTTTCATCTCTAAAGTCTCTTCCAATCCTACGATTTAATGATATATGTATTTTAATTGTTTACTTTTCCTTTTCTTTTTCTATAGGTGAATGCTGATAGATGTTATAAGCTACAAAATACTGATTAACAATTTTCAAGCACTTGTAAATTGTAAAATAAAAATAACATGTCTCTCTCACTTTTTAAAAAAAGTGGTATACAAGCATCTGAACATACTAAACCAATTGAGAGTGACTGATATACAAAAAAAATATTCATTTTTACAGCCCAATTTCCTGTAGATTTTCATTAAATAGTTAGTTAGTTCGGTGCACTGAAAAGACTTGATTTAGGAACAGTTTTTAGGTATACATCTTTTGTACTTATGCACAAGATATAATTGCACCAAGTATTTATGTGTCTTGTGAGGTATGCCAATATCACTGACAAATGACAATATCTAAAAATCAATCAATGCAGAATCATTGTTTCAAGCCCTGATGAGGGTCTCCAGTTATGGTAAGATGATGAAAAAAAGCTTCTTAAAAGCAAAAGATGCCTTTCTCTTCCTTATATAAAGGATTAATATTTTCAGTCAATAAGATATGTTTTATATTTTTCCTTGATTAAAGCCAACTTAGGATATTTGCGTTTGTGGATTTTAATTAATGGAAGACTCATGGCAGTTAAGCTGTGTGTTTAGCTCAGAAATGCCTGTGGGAGAATAGACTGACCAAAAGGTTAGTGTCTTGTCATTGAGTGACTTGACTCTTTGATGCACACTAAAATGCACACTACCTAGATCTTGATTTGCATCCTATTATGTTTTAGGAAGTAGGAAAAGTCACATGGGAGGTGAGCTTCATAGCAGGCTTGTGCTAATTCAGCAGGTGTTTAATAGTAAAATCAAACTGAAGCCACAGGTAATATGATCTTATCATTGATCAGTAACTATTGCTGAGTAAGTAAAAAGAAAAAAGTTGAAATCATTCCCCATTCGGCTTGATGAAATGAAGGGTTTTTTGAAGGTAAGGGAAGAAAGTGAAAGTGGAAACTAACATCTTTTGTCTTTAGTAACTTGGTTTACTAGAAATGTGATGGAACAGAAATTTCCATGTGTGATAATAAGAAATAATTCGGGTTCACAGTCTGAAGGAAGAACTATATTTTTCTAAAGCTCTTTCTTCTTTTTTATGCAGGTTCTCAGAATGGAATCATTTCAGGAGGTAGAGAGTTAGTTTAAAATATGACCTTGTTTTCCTTCCACTGGATTTGAAGTAGGAGCAGCCCCTATATTTTACCTTGAAGTAAAATAGAGAACTATATTGGCGAATAGAGATTGAGAATTTTTTTCAGGGTCTCAGCCTCATCACAGCCCAGGAAAGAGATGTCAGTGGAAAATATGTGGGAGAACAATCCATTCCAATGTTGTGAGCTGGAATGGTAATGTTAATCAGTCAACCAGGATTCAGAGGTGGCCAGTTGGTTCTATTTATTAGTGCAGGAAAATAAACTCAGGCATTTGTCAAAAACAAGGTCTGAAGGGAAAGAAAAGCTTTCCGATTAATTCTTAAGTTGCTTTCCTATTGCTCAAGCATCCCTGGGGAATCCAGTATGTAAAGGTTCTATTGTGCATAATTATGCTATATTTACTTTTTCTTTGGAAATGCTTAATGGCTTTTGCTTTCTTTTCCTTGCAGGTGAAAGCCCAGCCTCTGTGGTTCTTAATGCCCCAGCAGAATTATTTTCACTAAAGATGGAAACACTGGAGTCTGAATTGACCTGTCCAATCTGCCTAGAGTTGTTTGAAGATCCCCTTCTCCTCCCTTGTGCTCATAGCCTCTGCTTCAGCTGTGCCCATCGCATCTTGGTCTCAAGCTGCAGCTCTGGTGAATCCATTGAACCCATTACTGCTTTCCAGTGTCCTACCTGCAGGTATGTTATCTCACTGAACCACCGGGGCCTGGAAGGACTCAAAAGGAATGTAACCCTACAGAACATTATCGATCGCTTCCAGAAGGCTTCAGTAAGTGGGCCCAATTCCCCAAGTGAGAGCCGCCGGGAGAGGACTTATAGGCCCAGCACCGCCATGTCTAGTGAGCGAATTGCTTGCCAATTCTGTGAGCAGGACCCGCCAAGGGATGCAGTGAAAACATGCATCACCTGTGAGGTCTCCTACTGTGACCGTTGCCTGCGGGCCACACACCCCAACAAGAAACCTTTCACCAGCCACCGCCTGGTAGAACCAGTGCCAGATACACATCTTCGAGGGATCACCTGCCTGGACCATGAGAATGAGAAAGTGAACATGTACTGTGTTTCTGATGACCAATTGATCTGTGCCTTATGCAAACTGGTGGGTCGTCACCGAGATCATCAGGTTGCATCTCTGAATGATCGATTTGAGAAACTCAAGGTAAGGAATCTGGGGAATCTCCTTTATGCAACTTTGTCTCTTAATACACAGTTGTAGAGTTAGCAAGTTCTAATAAAATGGTTCACTTTTCCTATATGATAAGTGAGTTAACTTCAAGTTATTCTCATGACAAATAACCTACTAACCTGCATGCTCTCACTGGAACGTATCTCATCTGTTATATAAATCTGCTTGCATTCATACACTTCTGACCAATTCTGGGAGAGTTAGCCCGCCCATGGCCTGCCTCACCATTAGTCCACCTGTGGAAACAGCACCCTCTCTCTTTTGTCAGATACATTGCATATTACATATCTTTGCTATGATCGTGTCACCTTTTCTTTAAGTATGTCAGTATCTGTGCCGGTGTACTACAATGAGTTTGTGTCCTGATTTGCATATGCATGTATATAGCAATGGGAAGGTTGAGTGTATCTATGTGTAGGTGTGGGTGGAGGTGTCTGAGTGTATCTATGTAGGTGAGAGATTTTTGTGGAGGACTTTGTGTGTGTTTGTGTTTGCATACTCAGTACACTAAAGAAACACGTTTGGCATTGGCCATTATAAATGGCCGTTAAGCACTTAACACAGGGCTGATCCTAAGCCTGCCTTTAAAAACAAAATAAAGCAAGCAAATATGAAAGAAACTTCAGTGTACCACAAAATCAGGAGAGATAATCAAACATCTGAACCAAAAATTTAAACTGAAGGCAATAAGTATTTAATTCAGTACCAAATTTTGTACCAGTATTCATTATTATGGGCTATAGACTGAAGTACTTATTTACAGTCCCCACCTTATAAGTTTCTAGTCTTTCATTGTGTTCAGTGGACAGAGCTCTCTGAAGTTGTTTTGTCATATAATATTTATGTGCAAGTCTAAGTGCCTGTTTTTAAAGCTGTCCTACCTCACATTGATGTTAACAAATGTCAGATCCAGAAAATTGTTTTATCCCAATTGCTTGCTTGCTATGTGGCATAATTTCTCTTAAGAAGGGAATTACTTAACAGAGGTTCCAGGAAAAAAATGTTTAAACAAATAGTAAAATTACCACCAAAATATGACCTAAGTACATAAATCAAGCTAGAAGAAAGATCCAGAAGGGATAAACGAAGGACAAGAAGGAAGTAGAGATTTTCCTTCTGCTATGCTCTGCAAAATTCTTCGTCACTTATGTAAAAAAATATGATGTGAGGGTAGTAGTACTCCAAGTAGGATACATTTTCCCTTCTGCAATTTATTGCAAGTAATATTGAGACTAGTCACACTGACCATAATTTGTGTCTCTTTTGGTTATGATTTAATTGCTAATATTTAATTACTAATATTTATAAACTTGTATAAAATTCAGTGTTTAGTTTTTTATTTCACTCAAGGTGAAATCATTACTCTCATTTATATCAAGGCTGCAGGGGAGAATAATCTAATTGACTCCAGTTCTTAGAATGATAAAATGTCAGGTGTTTGATTTGGTCTAGTAAAAGTACTGTACTTTAAAGTTACATAAACTGAGACTTTGATGGGTTACACGATTTGGCCAAAGTCACAGAACTGGTTAGTAATAGGAGAGCTGGAACTGTAACTCAGCCTCTATATTGAGTTAGCTATCCTTTCTCCTGTAACCTGCTGCCACTTTGTTTTGGACCTAAGTTTTCCCCATGAAAAGTGATTTGAAACTTAACTTTATGTTCCGGCACTGCAAATTTCATGAATCATAGATAAATGGTGAATGGCATCAAGGAAAGGACAGATTGCACATATTTACAGCTTCCTAAGGGCAAAAGATAGGGGCGGGATTATAGGAAGAGTGGGGGATACAGAGAGGATAGAACAATCTCTGCCATGTACTTGGCAGGTGTTGGCAGTATAATAAGGCATTGGCCTTGAGAAATATTTTAAATAGAAAAAATCTGCATCCATATACACTGTTGAGATAACAAAAAGACTGGATAGGGTGAGCCTGTATCTACAGAACACCAGCTATTTGAAAACACTGGAAACACTGGAAACACTGGAAAACATGGAAAACATGAAATCATTGGATGATTGATTAGATATTTGGCATCATGCAGTTATAGCCCTAATTTCCAGGGATGGATGGAACACAGAAGTATTTTACCAAAAGATCCTTTAGTCTGTGACTAATTAGTAATTTTTAAAGAAAGAAAGGCCAGATTTTGAATAGATTCCCCTTTAATATTTTAGGAAATGTGCAGAAAATTCTGATGATAAATTAAGTGGAAATTATTTTTGCTCATTTTTGGATGAAGAATGGAAACATATGAATCATTCCCAACCATGTGGTTCATTATGTTGTCTGGAACATCCTGGGCTTTGAGGGTGGGGAGAAGGGTGATGCTTGTGTATAGTGGGGGGAGATCACTTTGGTTTGGTGCCAAGTATAAAAAAATAATAGTACTCCATGTTAAGCTGAGAGGAAGTCTGACTTTTAGTATAGCATATACTCACTTCTTTGGGTTAATTTTAAATTAGAAAAGCATTTAGAATTATCCCCTTCATCTGCTTGATTCTTCCCCAAGGAGAAAAAAGAAAGCCAGCTGGCAGAAGCTATGGGAGAGACTGCCTGAGCATACTCCTCTGGCTCTGAGGGAAGCACAAAAGTCCTATAGGGTACCTAGTATTAGTTTCATGATCTTATTTAGTTGTTTAGTTTACATATAGGGTTGAGATGCAGGACACATGTCTTTCAGTAGGCTACCAGGGGTTCAAATAATTCTTCAATTTCAAAGAATACTTGTGTTCACGACAGTTACTACAGTAGTAAGGTCTATCAGAGTAATTATGAGGGAAGAATCCCCCAAAAAACTGGAATTATTTTTTGGAGGGTGGGCCCCTTGTAGTACAGGCTTCCCCTGCTGGGTAAGTGTTCTAGGAACCCATCAGCCTCAGTATACTGGCTAGTGTTGTTGTGAGAGGCTGCATTCAGCTTCAGTGATTTTTTTTTTTTTAGATTCTTTCAGTGAGTTTGCCCATTTCATGTTGGATAATTTACACAAACAACTTGCCCACACCTTGCTGAATGTTCAGCAGTTTTTGACCCAAAACGGCATGACTCCCAATGTCCCACCATCCCTATTCACCCAATCTCACCCCAAGCGACTTTATTTTGTTGCCCTGGATGAAAAAAAATTCTCAAAGTTTTGCTAGAGGTGAAACAAAAAACAGCAGAAGTACTAAAAGGCATTAAAATTGATGAGTTCAAAAACCGTTTTGAGCAGTGGAAAAAGCATCCCAATAGGTGTATTGCATCAAACAAAGAATACTTTTAAGGTGACTGAAGTTTAAACATATAAGAATAAATACACAATTTTTTATAAATAAATTCTGGTTTTCGGGGTTCCCCCTCGTATTTTCTCCATTACTTCTCCCTCTTTTCACTTTTCACTTACTAGGCCCAATGTATATCTTACTTTATGATATATGGGCATTCCTCATTAGCACATGAATTTCTTTCCTTACAAAAGATTGATATTTTTTTAATAAATTTTGACTTTATAGAAATAGGTCACATTTCAGTAGATCTCTTTTGCTGACAGACTTCAACTCAATATTCTAAGTCCTGTATAACTTGTTTCCTGTGCTGCCCATTTTTTTCTCCTTCTACTCCTCTCAAACACACTACTTCAGCCACCCAAACATGCTACTTCAGCCACCCAGACAAGCCTCCTAACTGTCTGCTAAACATACCATTCTCTTTTCTGACTCTGAATTTTCACTAGTGCTCTTCCCTTGGTCTGCTTAGGAATTCTACCTGTTCTTTAGGGTTCAATTCAAACAGCGTAAGGCTACTCCAACACATTACAACTATACTATAAACTCCTTGAGGCCAGAAACCATGTCTTTTACTTCTCCAGTATTCTTAATGTCTTAGTAGTTCCTGTGAACTACTGACAATGTTCAAAACTAGAGTGTTAGCAAAAATATGGCATGTCCTTAATTTTAAGTGCCTATTCATTTTGAATGCTAGATTTTCCAACTGCCTAACCCTATGGTGACATCTATATAAATCAGATGTGATTATTATAATTCTGTTTGAGAGTGATGTCTTCACATTTCCATGCCCACAGCCTGCCAAAAATATAGCTGATGAAAACCAGGGGGAATAGAGGAATTTCCTGAAAGGAATAAACAAGCACATTTTCTTTTTCTCATTATATTTCCACAAATTCATTACTACTAATAATTCTTAAATGTTACAGTTACATATCAGGGATCTTATTGCTATAAAATATTACCTGGCACTAGAGTAAGCTTTTTGTCATGGGAGAGACGCGCGCACACACACACACACACACACACACTCACACTCGTACTCACACACGGGAAGAGAGACTGAGACATAGAGAGCTAAAGATTGCTAGACAAAGAGAAGAGAGATATGAGACTTGGAGAATGTTCAAAGGAAAGCCATAATGAGAGTTAAAAGGTTGGAAAATATGATATTCTAGAATCTTATCACAGCTGATTACTTGTTCTTCTTCCTACTCGGTCACTCTGTCATCCACCCACCTATTCTCACTCAGCCACCACCTTCTCCCAGACATGTGTCTCTACTCACTCAGTGGATGCCCACTTCTGTCTGCCAAGACAGATACCCTCTCAACTTATGTACCAAGGGGCACTTGACTGTTTCTGAACCAGCATGAATATAAATATAAGAGAAAGAAATAGAAAGATCTTTATGAAAGGCTGCATTGAGAAAGGGTATATTTGCATACATATGTATGCATCACTATATACGAGTGTGTATATTCTGACATGAATGACTGGCTGAGAATGACTCTTTGTGTGTCAAAATATATCTATAAATGTGTGTCACTGTATGTGAAGATGAGAAAGTGTCTGTGCTAATCTTCTGATAAATTGGGTAGGAGGGGACCAAGCTTTCTGTAACCACCCTAGGGAGGGTTAGAGCCTCAGTAGACCCTAACCTGAGTCTAGGGATCACTATAATAAACGATCCAGATCACACACACTCAAGATAAGACAAATCTTCAATGGAGGCCAGGGTGGCTTACTACAGATGAGGGAATAGTAAAAGTTGTTTCTCACTCTCAGATACTAAATTACAGTACCTAAATAGGAGCCAAGCATTTGAGACAAGATTTGTGCTCTCTAAGGTGTAGTGGTGATGGTGGTGGACATGTGCGTGTGTGTGGGGAGGGTGGTGAGGTGGTGGGTGGTGGGAGCAGTACCTGTCATGAAGTTTCTTGGCTAAACCAGCCTTCAACCCATGGTCATAAAATAATTACTGCTTGTAGATCTGGCTGCTCTGTGGGTTCTTAACTGTTCGAGACTTGCTTCCCATTGCATATAATATGTATGAATCTGTATGTTTCATGTGCATAAATGGGTAAAAGTGCATTTTATTCCATCTCTTCTTCACCCCTCTAGGTTGTGGGGGTGCAACAGCGCAGTGAGGGGCCTGGACATCTCTACTGAAACTGTGTTCCTAAAATTCATTTGAACCCCTGTTCTTTTCCCTTCGAGATTTATATTGCTTTATCTGGCTCTCAACTCATTTATTATTAACAGGACCCTGTGTTGGAAATGTTTTATGTTGTTTCTTTGATTTGAGAGCAAGTTTAGCAAGTAGATACTCCTATTATCTTATACTCTTATCTTTTTCTCTCATTTCTTTTGTCTCAAGTCTTCTCATCTATACCTGAAAGGAGCTAACAATCATCAGTTGAGAACAATTTACAAGATGTTGACTCAGAGAGTAGTCTCAGGTGGATGAAAATCCTGTCTATTATTGTTGGGCAAAGAAACATATTACAGAAATACAATATAGGTGAGGAAAGATCAAGGAAACAAGAATTATTGAACCCCAAGAAGTCAAGTTTAAAGAGAAAAATGTGATAATGGCCTTCAAGTTTATGAAATTTTGATATAATGAGAAAATGCCTTGTTTTTTGTCTTCCCTGAAGATAGACCAGACAATAACTGAAAATGTAGCATTAGGAATATAGGCTAGGGATTAATTCATTCATTTAACAAACAATTAATTAAGACTAACTTTGTTATTGAACACTTTGGACATTGTGGCAGGAGCTGAGGACACAAGAAATAGGGCATACTTCCTGTCCTAAAGGTGCTTTGTAGGAGAGATAGATGAGTAAATGGAAAATTCCAATTCATTATGATAAGTGCCATGACAGAGGTTTGCACAGGATGTTCTGAAGCACAGAGGAGGGGTCAGGGAAAGGATGTCATCAAGTTTACAAACGGAATCATGAATGAATTTGTTGGAGAAGAAGGGTCAAATTGGAGAGTCCACGAAGAAAGAATTGATAGGACTTGGTGAATAACTATAATGGTTACAGATGATGAAGAGAAAGAATTAAAAATTATTTTTGAGTTGGAGATGTCTTGATGAATGGTGGTATTGAGGACAAAAATAGGAAAATTAGGAAAGGCTGACAATTTTGATGGGATGCTTTGACTTTAGATTTGAGTCTGATATGATTGTGGATCATTTAGCATTCACTCATCCATCAAACATTTGCTGAATATCTATTAGGTGCCAGGTACCAGAATAGGTGTTGGGGTTGCAATAATTAAGACAGCACAGTCCTAGTCCTGGTGAAGCTCTCAGTTTAGTGTCAGGAGATAGACATTTAAGGACACAGTTGCAAGACAATGTGAAGAATGCTAAGACAGCAGAAGCCCAAGGGGTTGTGAGAGAGCACAAGAGGTATAGCAAAATAGAATTTGTGCAGGGTTTTGAACCCTTTGTCAGGGAAGAAGAGTGTTCTAGTCAAGAGAAAATAATTTGTTCAAACATTTGGAGGAGAGACAGCCTGGCATACTCTCAGAACTGAAAGGATAAGTGCTATAGAAGGGGTTAAAATTCAGGCTTTTCTAGTGGCTGAAAGATCAAGATTAGAGAAATAGAATTTGGTGTCTTCAGCCTGGAGATATAGTCATGCAGTAGTAGTGAGCTGAGTGAAGGCCAAGGATTGAGCCTTGCAGAACACTCATGGTCTAGAAATTAGATATTAAGAAATAGCAGATAAAAGAGAAAGAAAAAGATGTGTATGAGAGGCAGAAACTGAAGAGAAATAGAGCAAGTGGAATACAGTCCCGAGGCCTGCAGGAAAGTAGAGTTGATTTTGGCTCGCTGTTTTGAGTGTTATCAAAATAAACACTGGATTTAGGTTTTTGGTACAGGTTTTCTTGTAGAATATCCAAATAATAATTTAGCCATTTAAATGAGAGATTTAACCATGCAATGCAAAGAATAAAATGCAGGATGGTTTGGGTAGCATTCCCGAAAAGGAGATCAGGGGAGGTGTACATCTTTGCTGGATGGTTGATGGTCGTAGAACCTTGTGAAACCTGAAAACAAGTGGGATAGCAATTGTTTCACCTGGCTTGAGGGTCTGCTTATTCCCTAACAAACCCCAGGTAGAATAGACCTACATAATATACATCCAGTATATCACCTGCATCTCATTTTGGGACGTAGCCTGTGTCTATACAACAGCAAATAAATGTTTGGGAAAAGAATAAATTCTGGCATAAGGATGTGGGCTTCAGTTTGTGGACCAGATGGCGTGTTCTGTTGTTGAAAGGCCATATGTAATTGATACATAAAGTGACAGACTGAAGCAAAAGCAAAGTGAGTATTTTAAGACAAGCAGTTAGAAGAAGATAGCAGACTGTGACCCTAAAAGCATGTGAAGATCTGGCTTCTGGCTTTTGGAAGAGCTGGAAATGTCAGTGTATAGACAGGATGTCAAAAAAGAGCATGTCAAAGAATAGTAATGAGGTCACTGACTCCGATTATTTTTAAAGATGAAGTTGTCTTCTGTCAATTGGGAAAACTCAGGTTTGGGATGGATTGGTCTTTCTGCCCTTCTTCACTTCTTCTCCTACTCCCACCCCAAGGTTCAATTCCCACATCAAAGCAGTCAGGATCTTGTCTAGGTTTAGATAATATTCCCTTTGCACCCTTTAGAAAGCAAGAGAGAAAACAGATACTTGATGGCAATGACATATTTCAATAGAAATGACACGTTGCAATAGAACTAACATGGACTGCACCCCTTTTTAGGTTTCAGTACTTACTGTGTCAGGTTGGTATATGTAAGTGTGGTCATATATTTGTAAATACATGTGCCTTCATGGAGTAAGACAAATGAAGATCATGGTCCAGTTTGTGCCATAAAGGTAATCTGTCTTGCTTTAATAAAGAGCCGGTGTTTTGATGTATAGTTAGGTTTCTTGAGGGAGCCAATGAAAAAGTTACCTGAAATAACCTGTATCTAGAGAAGTGAAAAAAAAAAAAAACCCCAGCAATTATTTGAGATAGTTAGAGAAGCCATTTTTGTTAATGGGATGCTGTCTGGAAGAAGAATAGCCTGTGTCCAGATGGCAAAACATTTTCTTCTTTGGGAAGGGAGTAACAGAGCACAAAGTGGCCAAGTCTATACAACACAAATGAAGTGGAACTTGGGTAAAAATGGAATCAGTGTAGACTGCCAATTTAGCTAACTCAGGCCTTTAAAAATCTGTTATGCAAGCCAGCTAAATCTTCTCCTTACTTTGTGCTGTTTAGACTCATGTACAGTTTTGTGAGAGCTAGCATGATATAGTCATCTGGAGGTGAAAAAGTTCTCACAGTTTTATAAGCTACAATGACTTTTCTAACCATCACGAAAGGGAAGCACAGAAGGACCCAGAGGTAACCTCCTGCAGCAGGAAATGGGAGCTTCATCCTGCTCCCCCTGCCAACCTCCTGTCCTGTTTCCTCCTAGCAGATATCTCCATTCCAATCTCCCCTGCCACTTTGGCTCTCTTGCTGTCATGGTTCAACCGTTCTGAGAAAGTTATACTAGCTGGGCTTGGACAGAGGGAACCTGGCCCAGTAATTAACTACGCTGCACAAGAGAAGAGCAAAACAAATCAATTTTTCAAAACCGAGCAACAACAATTAACAGACATGTTTACTTTTACAGAGAGATATTTTTGCACGCGTGAGCATGAGCATGTGCGCGCGTGCTCACACACACACACACACACCCACCCACACACACACACACATCCTTTTTGTTTACTCAGCCAGAATATAGACAAGATAATTACTTGGCCAAATCATCAAATCATTCAAGCCTAGAGTGGCCCAGAATTTTTAGTTCTAAATGAGTTCTAGGCATGATAAGAAAGGGGTGACTTCCTTAGACTGCATAATTGCTTCAGTTCTCTGTTTCCCTTTGCATATGTTCATCATTGAGAATCAATTCCAATTTGAGATGAGGCTTTAATTTCTTGTAAATGAATAGGAAATGAGTAACTAAATGTTTGGTGTTTTCCTCAAATTATGTCTTATAATGTAAGAAAACAGTGGCAAAAAGCCATCAACAGATGGTGTTTTCATTAGCCAAAGATTTATTTTTCAAAGCATTTTCATATTAATGAAGTAAGGTTGAAATTAGAGTCATCTTGTCAGTTCTAGTTCTATGTTATTAAAATGTGCTGGCATTCTGCAAATTGCTAGGGGGCCGCAGCAAACTAACCATTTGCCATAATTTTGTGATAGTAACCCAAGGCCCATAGTCTAACCAGATCCCAAATTATGTATTCAGCCCTAATTTTTGTTTTCAGTGGCTTTATTAAAGCCGTGAATCTCAATTCTGAGCCACAAAAGAGGAATACAGAGCAGGGATTTTAGCCAGACTCTGCACTGTGAATTATTTATGAGATTTCAGTTTCATGACCAGTGTTGCAACAGGTCCCACGTATTTGTTAAAAATATTCTCCCGTTGGAACCCCATGCTTGAATGGAAATGCATTACAGTTGGAGACACAGATTTCTAATATTGTATATGTTCTGGGTTCATCATTCTACATTATGTTTACCTAATATATCAATATATTCATCTGTGATGCATGGAATTTCCCTTGATCTAGGAATTGGGACCACTCAGCTAGAGTAAATCATCAACTGATTGGGTCAGTTACCAACTCTCATCCTCTAGCTTAAGCTAGACCCTTTCATCAAACTATAACTTTATCATAATCATAGTCACCTTATGGCCAAACTGTTTTCTTTTTTTGAGTTGGAGTCTCACGGCCACCCCAGAGTCGACATGCTGGGCTTCGGTGATCTTTTCGCCTCAGCCTTCAAGGTATAGCCAGAACTACAGGTGTGTGCTGCCATGCCCAGCTAATATTTGATTTATTGTAGAGATGAGGTCTCACCAAATTGCCCAAGTTTGACCAAGGGCTGGTCTCAGACCCGCGGGCTCAGGCAATCCACTCTCCTCGGCCTCCCAAAGTGCAGGTATTACAGGCTGAGCCACCGAGCCCAGCCATGACCAAACTTTAAAAAAAATGTTTTGAGTTGGGATCTCACTCTGTCACACAGGCTGGAGTGCAGTGATACGATCATGGCTCACCACAGCCTCGACCTCCTGGGCTCAGGCAAACTTTCTGCCTAAGCATCCTGAGTAGCAGGGACTACAGGCACTCACTACCACGTCCAGCTAATTTTTAAAAATTTTTTCATAGAGATAAGGTCTCACTATGTTGCGTAGGCTGGTCTGGAACTCCTGGGTTCAAGCAATGCTCCCACTTTGGCCTCCCAAAGTGCTGGGATTACAGGCATGAACCATCATGCCTGGGCCATGACTAAACTTTTGAAGAAGAGTCTAGACTTGTGGCCTCCACTTTGTCACTATATTGTGCTCTTTAACCTTGGGATTTGGCATCTACTTCCAAAACCCTACCGAAACTCCTTTTTCAAAGGTCATCTGTGACCTCTAATTACCAAATCCAGCTGCCTTTTATCATTCCACATATTTCTTGCACTCTCTGCATATTCGACAGTGACAAATCTTTCCTTGAAACACATTTATTTCAATTATCCTCTTAGCTTGGCCCAGGTTTGCCCTACCAACTTCCTTGAATATTGCAGCCTCCTCTTAACCAGTGTCCCTGCTCCTCAGGCTTTCCTGTTTCAGTCTGCCCCACATTTAGGTTAATCTCCTAAATGCACCTCTGAGTATTCCATTACCTTGCTCAAGAGCCTTTGGTAAGCCCCCAATGCTAAAAAAAGAAAAATAGGTACAAAGTCCTTACCTAGGCAGTCAAGATATTCACAACAGAGTTTCAATCTCCATTTCTAGCCTTGTCCCCCACTATTCTCTTTGTACCCTCTGTTCTAGCCAAACTAAACTACTGCTCCATGAACAGGCTGCATACTTTATTCCTTTTTACCTTTGCTCGTGCCTTTTCTTGTCCCTGGAATGCCTTGCATCCTCCATCTGTCTATTAAAATTCTATTTATCCTTCAAGACCCATCTTAATTGTACTTCCTCTTTATCTGTGAAGTTACTGTGCTTTAAACAGACTAAGTGCTCCATACATTTTTGTATTAAATCTTGGAACTGTCATTTCCCCCTGATGGAACTGTCATTTCCCCCTGACATCATTTTAGCTTAGAGATCATGTCCAAATTAATGTCCTCCCTTTTCCTTTCTTCCTTTCCCTTGTCCTTGCTAAGAAGACCATAGATTGAGATTATAGTGGGATTTTAAATGGTCAAGAAGCTGGGCTCGGTGGCTCAGCCTGTAATCCCGCGCTTTGGGAGGCTGAAGTGAGTGGATTGCCTGAGCTCGCGGGTTCGAGACCCGCCTGGCCAACTTGGCGAGGCCTCCCTCATCTGTACAATAAATCAAAAAAATTAGCCGGGCGTGGTAGCGCACGCCTGTAGTTCCAGCTACTTGGAAGGCTGAGGCGGAAGGATCGCCGGAGCCCAGCAGGTCAAGGCTGCGGTGACCGGGAGCAGCCACTGTACTCCAGTCTGGATTACAGAGTGAGACTCCAACTCAAAAAAAAAAAAAAAAAGCCAAGAAAGACATTGTGCCTTAAGTCAAGAAAAATGGAATAAATGGTGAAAACATTTTCATGAGAATAACGCCAAATAAACCAAAAGAGGCATGGCAAGAAAGGAAACAGGAGTTAAGCTGGTTCTCATAATCCACTTTGAGAGCAAGTGAAATCATACTACCTGCCCTAGACGTACATATATCTACGTCAATATATCCATATATTCATGGGAACGGTATCAAGGAAATTAAGGAGCCATAGCTACTTAGTAGACAGGAAAGGGGCCAAATATATAAGTCCCCTCTCTTCCTCTACATTCTCTTCTCCCTCATGTCCCCGTCATTCACTTTTTCAAAACCTTTTGACTGCAAACCACAGGAACCACGGAGACAGCAAATGAAGCAATGAACATGACGGAGGGAAGGAATGCTAGCAGAATAAGGGCCAAGCAGTTGGGGTATTACATTTAGAATATACTTTACGGGGTATTAGGATGGTGGGTGAGAGAGGAGTAAATATTGGGGCAGGTCATAAAGGAAAAGCAGCTACCATAGTTGAAGACTTAGGAATGGGGAGGAGTAAAAAAGCCCAAGATCAATCGAGTAAAATGGTATTCTGTGCTTCATATAAGGAATGAGAAAGAGTAGCTTGTTTAACTGAAAATATGCTAGAGTTTCGAGTACTATTGTAACTACATTATATTCAGCAGATCTGCTGAGTATTCCTAATGTGAACCTAAAAGAATCAATGTACCAGGAAATGATGGTCGGCAATGAGTGTCATCTCTTGATAAAATCGGGCTTTGCATTTTGAAGTCCTGCATCTCTTTTATATTTATCAGTAGGATCTGAAGGATACTACTGATAAATATAAAATATTATCAACAACAAAACCAAAATATCATGAAATACTGGGGCAAAACTGTGACTGAGGGCTAGAGTCCTGAACTCCAGTCCTAGCTTTGCCATATACTAGTGATATAACTATGCAAAATATTTTAACTCCACTATGAAGCTTGGTTCTTTCATCAGTAAAATACCGGCATCTTCTACTTGCACTGGGCTGTTATGATTGTCAAATGGCATGCATAAAATCGTCTGGCATAGTGTCTAGCAATCATTTAATAGTTAGAGATTTTTCAACTTCACGATAGTGCAAAAGTGATATACATTCAGTATACTCCTCCACTTATGAGGGGTAACATCCAGATAAACTCATGGTAAGTGAAAATTTCTTAAGCTAAAAGCACACTTTTGGGTTTATTAGGATGTAATCTCATCATAAGTCAAGAAACATTTATTGTTTTATATGTATTCATCTATGTGTTCTTCATATGCCATAGGGTTGCAGTTAGGGCAAAATGAAATATTGCCTATGAACTACTTTTAAAAGTTAAAAATATTATCTTAAACATAAGGTCGGTTCATTGTCAATGCATTTCTACGTCCACAGTCATGAATGTCATTTCCCCCCAATAATGAACAAGTGTACAGCATTATTAATCAGCATTTAGAAGAGTGCTTGACCCAAAGCAAGTGCTCAATGAATCTTTGAAATATTTGTCTACTGACTGACTGATCATCACATGACATTGGTTCTCAAGCTCATTGTTCTTTTTTACCCTCTTCCCTGTTTCCTTCTGGCTTCACACCCTCCGCGATGACAGCAAACTCTGGAGATGAACCTCACCAACCTGGTTAAGCGCAACAGTGAACTAGAAAATCAAATGGCCAAACTAATACAGATCTGCCAGCAGGTTGAGGTATGTAACAGAAACATTTGTGATTCTTTCAGAGAGCATGGATCAGGTGATCTTTTGAGGACACTTCAGTTTGTCAGAGTGTAGCTCGGTAATTTGGAATGAAAGACTGAAATGATAGTTTTAGAAAGACTCATTCCTTTAGGATGCTGGCTTGTTCCAAAAAAGTGAAAGATATCTATGCATTTTTTAAAAAAAAATCAATAGGTGATGGTGAGGGACTGGGGAGGAGGACAATAGTCCAAGGAGCAACCACTTCTCCTTTCCAAACAGCAGACAGTGTGAGAATCAGACAAGAAGTATGTTTCTTCCTTAATCAAATTGGAAATGATCACTCCTTAAGGAGATTACTCGGGTGTCATAGGAAAGTTGAGAATCCTGGGTCCTTGGGGGGCAGGGTAAGGTACATTCAGTGCAATGCTGTCTCTGTAACAATATCATCAGGACTGCTTCTCTTTCTAGCCTCTTCTCTCTTCATCCCCTGCCTGTGGTCCTAGCTATACAATACACCCTACCTGGTCCTCTTTCTACTTATTCTTGTCATCAACAAATAACATGCATCTTAAAGTTGTGAATTTTAAAGTGCCATACAAGTGTGAGGTTTGAAACAATTGTTATCCACACAAAATCTTAGAGCAGAGCTTAGAAGAGGAGTTGACATCTTCTTATGTTAACATAATAAAAGAAAACTATTATTTCTCTTTCTTTCTTAAGAGCATGGAATTTCAGCTATACAATTTGGTTTTCTGTTAATTTTGTTGAAGAGATGATGGTAGGGCTGTAAGTGTAACCAGGATCAGATAAAATATTATAGGATTCCTCGTGGGCAGTGATTGGATAAAAATGTTTCTAATTATATTTAAAGCCTGTTAGTCTAGTTCTAATCTTACTTGTATGACAGATAAATGTAACAGCTAAAGTTTATTTCATTTTAAACAATAAAATAGTTTTATTAAGTTCTCATATCTTAATCCTAGCTGGGTATCCCTATTTGAGACACTTTGGAGAATCTTCTTGTAAGACAAAGAATCCTCTTATTATATGAGTAATCCCCCACCCTTCAATCATTTGGATTTCTTAAAATATTGGGTTTCTTCAAGTACGGTATACTTGTATGATGAGCATACCATAGAAATTTAATTCCTTCTGGAACCCCATTTGTGGAAGATAGGGGTGCTATATGTAGGGTACATAGGGTACTTGTTAAACACTGATGTGAAAATGTAGAATGAGGTAGGGGACTTGGGAAGAAGCATAAGGAATGAAAAGAAACTCTCATTCCCACTCACTGGAATGTGAATTGGAAAATGTGTTCTAGATTTGGCTCTTTTGTTAACTGGTAGTTTGAATATGAATAAGTTATATAGCCTCTCAGCTTCAGTTTCCTTACCTATAACATAAGAAATTGATCTTACTACATGACCTTTGACTTATTTCCAGATTTCATAGGTCACAATACTGTGAATGGTTACTTTCTTTATCCTGTTCCTTTTTTTCCCCTTCTGTCTCTTCCTTTCTAAGAGGGGAAAAACAAAATAGAAAGTATTTCAGAGTGGTTTTCAGCCAATCAGGATTGTTCTATTCTTCTCTCTATCAAAGCTTCTGATTATGCTGTTAGATTACAGTATAAGAAATCCACACTGGTGAAGAGACAAGGGAGCATTGTAAGGAGGAGACAAGATAAGAGTTCCTTTGGTTTAGAATTTGCATGATTGAAGGTAGAGTACCAGTTAATAGTGAATAAGTGTGTAGTTAGAAATTATAATCATCGCCTTCCTCATTCTTATAAAAAAGACTATTAAGTACAGAGTAAGTTATAGTCAAAACGGCAAAGTAAGCAGTTAATTTTCATTGCTCATTCACTTTAGGACTTCTCTAACATTTCATCTCTCTACCCTGATGAGCTTATCACTCTGGCCAACCTTACCCAGACATAGTCCTGTTCCAACCTTTCCCAGCCTATCCTGCCTATCAAATCTTTATTTTCAGGGCCCCACTCTTTTCAAGTGGCAAAGAGCTTGTCTCATAAAACAATTCATTATTGTGTTAATAGGGGAGGACTCACTTTGGCCTTTTCAGTGACAGTCAGTGTTTTAACAGTGCCTTTCTGAAGTTAGTATTCCTGCCTGAGTTTTAAGGAGCTGACACTAGCACTGCCACATGTAAGAAAAGTAAGAGGGAAGAGTAGCTCCATGACAAACCAACAAAGTAGATAATCAAGAAACACCCATAGGGGTACTTGTTAATTTCCATCATGGAGGTCACTGCTCTGGCTACATAGAAGGTCACCTCTACTAATACCTCTTTATGCCTGGCATTGTACTAGGTACAAAGAAAACAGCATAGACACAGTAGCTACTCTCTGAGTGCTAACATACTACAAAAATCCACCCTGATGTGGATACATATGCAAGAAATACAGATAATGGAGTAAATATGTTAACTGAGAACAGGGAAAGAATAGTGAGATACTGATAAGAGTGAGATTGTTAGCTGGGTGTGGTGGCATGCGTCTGTGGTTCCAGCTACTTGGAAGGCTGAGGTGAAAGGATCACCTGAGCCCAGCAGGTCAAGGCTGTTGTGGCTGTGAGCCTGCCACTGCACTCCAGCCTGGGCGACAGTGAAACTCTGACTCAAAAAAAAAAAAAAGAGTGGGATTGTGTTTGGGGATTTAACTGTATTCAGTTTAGGATCTTGTCTTTGACAAGGACCCTACAGGATAGTTTATGGAAGAGTAAGGCTGTCCTCTATGACATCATCTATTCTGAAAAGTTAGAGATGTGCCTTTAACTTCCTCTTAATAATAGGGTGAATCCAGGCTGCTTATTATACTCATTCAACACAGAGTTTATGTCTCCAAAAGCCTTCAGGACAAGCCTTGGGATTAGAAATGCAGTTAATGAAGGGACTTGAGACTTCATGAATGCTTATAAATACTTTATAAAATGAAATAAATTGTAGGATACCGTCGGTCATGAGAGCAAGACACAGAAGGGTGATTTGGAATTTTTTCATTTTATCTAATCCAGATTTGTCTATAGGGAATGACTATATTCATAGTATAAACAAGGCATTTTACATTGGGCGGGGGTGGAGGATGCCGGTTAAGGCACTTCTGAGAAAACTGGAATAGGCTATTTTCCTGTTAAACCTGTTCCTCTTCCTTATTGTCTGCAAATGTTTTTGTCACAGATTGACTTTTCATAAAAGGGCCATAAATACTGCCTCCCTATCCTGGTCCTTTCTCCCTGTTCTCTATTCTCCTCAGAAAGTAAACAAAGCTACAGTCTTCCTATTATTACAGAAACAGAGATTAAGATCACCATAGATTTGTTAGCTGAATTCTATGGTAATGTAGCTTGTTATAGTTGCTGCGGAGGTTTCAGAATTCAGGAGACAGACAGTTGGAAATGATTTCTGTCGGGGATGAAGAGCATGGAAAGGAGGTAGAGGAAGCCCCAGGACTCTCTTTAATCTGGTTAAGGAAGGGTATGCTTTGGCCTTGCTACTCTGGCCACTTGATCTCTATATATAGTTCTTTGTCCTGGCTCATCAGGCATCCTTTGTTTACATTCCAAAGGAAACCTCTGTATAATGCATAGCCAAGGGAAAATGTATACCAACAAATGAATACTTCCTCTTGGCTTCCAAGACTCCATGGTTTTATGAATAATAAGCATTCCTGAAAAATAGTTAAATATTTAGTAATCAGATGGACAACAATATTTCTTGAGCATACACTATGTACTCAGTATGGTGGGCAATTTGAACAACAACAAAATATGTGGTTGGTGACCTCTAGAAGCTTTTAGTCTAGCTAGGGAAAGCACAGTATCTAGTAAGAAAGAAGAGTATTTACAAAGCAGCATGCAGAACAAAGAGTACCAATAAATGCAGTGTAGCTCTTACAGTTTTTTTGTTTTTGTTTTTTGAGTTGGAGTCTCACTTTGTTGCCCAGGCTGGAGTGCAGTGGCATGCTCATGGCTACCACAGCCTCAACCTGCTGGGCTCAGGAGATCCTTCTGCCTCAACCTTCCAAGTAGCTGGAATACAGGAGTGTGCCACCACACCTGGCTTATTTACTTATTTATTCATTTATTCATTTATTTATTTATTTATTTATTTATTTATTTATTTATTTATTTTAGAGATGAGGTCTTGCCAATTTGCCCAGGCTGGCCTCAAACCCCTGGGCTTAGGCAACTCTCTCGCCTTTGCTTCCCAAAGAGCTGGGATTACAGGCGTGAGCCACCATGCCTGGCTCCAATTGTATTTATTATTTTTCAGGGAACTGATCATATTAAACACATTCCTGGATATTTTGTGCTGCAATGTAATGGGTTAATCCACCCCAGAAGCACCATGGGCAAGTTGATTTCTTTCTGGCTCTTCATAAGCCTTTTAAGGAGCAAGGTGGCACTGCTCTTTAGTATTAGGAGAAATAAAAAAGACAGGAGATGAGTTAGAAGAGAGGGAGAGGTTTTCCTTAGTTTAGGGAATTTAAGATTTCCGTCTTGCCCTAGGTATTAGCTTCAATCACTTTTGGAAGTTTTTATCTTTTCAGTTCAAACTTTAGGCAGCTTAGAATTTTCTCCTTGCTGCTTCTATTGCTCATTAGAAGGGTATTTGGTTTGGGAAGAGCAAGAATCTTGGAGTCTGTGTAATAGATGTCTGACTGCTTCTTCAAGCATAAATAAATAGATCTGTTCAAATAAATTAATTTTAAAAAAAACACTGCTGCGGATGATTTCAGCAGATGGTCCTTAAATGTTTGAGGGTGGTTGAACTAAAAGAAAAAATGGAATCTAAGCCATTAAACCATAAATATGTTTGTTGGAGGAGCCCTCTACAAACACTGAAGACATAAAAAATGAAGACGTAATCAGAGTGAAGTAAATGTGAACAGGGAAAATTTAATTTTAAAAAATGCATTTTAGCCAAATGTTAAAAAAGGAAAAATACCACTCCCTGTTTAGAGACAGAAAGCAGAAGTATTACTGGAGGTGAAAAATAAGTCAATTGCATGGGAAAAAATGGTACCTCAAGCATTGGGTGTATAAATAGGAAATGCCTCCGCCCTCAAGGAGCACATAGATTGGTTGAGAACCTGATAGGTAAGATGGCAAATAGAATGTGAAGTGATAATTACTGTAATGAAGGTAAATGAAAGATGACAGGCTAGCCTGGAGGAAGAAGCACCCAAGTCCGCCTGAGGAACTTAGGAAAGGCTGCAGAATGGAAATAAAGACCAATTTATATTGAAATAAAAGTAGAATTTTGCCAACAAAAATGAAATAATGGAGTGAAGGGGACCACATGCAAGTACACAGAAGCGTGATCAGCGTACACCTGTTGCAGGAGTCACCAGAAAGTTGGTTTTGCCAGAATGTAAGACATGGGAATCTTTCCAAGAAGTGAGTGTGGAGAAATAGCTCAGGCCCAGATAATGAAAGGTCTTGTATGCTATGTGCAGGTGTTTGGGCCTTATCCTGAGGAGTCTGGGGAGCCATGGAAGGATTTTAGGCAGGTGACTAAATGGATAAAATATACGTTTAAGAAGGCTTGCTGCGGCTGTAGCATGGAGGATGGAACAAAGGTCCAGGATTGAAGGTAAAGGCTAGACTTTTACCGATCCAGGGAGAGATGAAGCAGTGGGATTAAGGAGGAAAGGATAAATTCAAAACATTTCTAGGACGTGCAATCAGCATTACTTGGTGATCAGTTAATGGGTGAAGAGATGAAAGAAAATAAATACTAGAATGATCTACAGGTTTCTGGCTTGGGTGACTAAATGGATCTGTTGCCTTTAACTAAGTGAATACAAAAGGACCTCTGTTTAGACATGCAAGGTTTTTTGTGATGTGGGTCAAAGAGTTGGGTATGAAATGCCCAATAGAAAGCTGGCTAGCTGGATTTAGAGATCAGGAGAGAGGTCTGGAAAAGGGATCAACTCTAAGTCATAATTAAAGTCATGGAGAATGTGTAGAATGAGAAGAGAGCCTAGGACAGATCTCCAATCCAATTATTTGTCACTCAGAATACAACAACAAATTTACCTTCCAAAAATAAATAGAAAGACTGTGGTCCTTTTGACAAGATGACTCAGAGATAGTGTGCATTTTGAGAATTAAATATTAAAGTAAATTATTCATTCGTGGAAACAATAAAAGTTTTGGACATTACCATTGTAAAGATTGCAATAATAAGTAACACTTACTGAGGATTTCCCCTGTTCCAGCTGAGCACTTTATATGTGTTAACTCATTTAATCCTTCCAACAACTCTAGACACTGCTATTATTTCTGCTTTACAGATAAAGAAGCAGAGAATAAATAAAGATTTATGTGATTTGCCAAGGTCATGCTGTTAGTAAATAACAGAGTGGGTATTTGAATACAGGCACTTTAGCTTCAGAGCCTAGAGCCTATGCCCCTTACTACTCTATTACACTTTTTTTGGCCAGGCCAAGGTACATACCACTTGGATGTTTCTTGTTCATCACTGGTGGTTCCTGGATCCATCATAAGGATGACTGGAAGTGAGTAAGGAGTATGAGATAAGGATGTGAATTTTGGATGAGGACAAAGGAGAAACAAAAAGAGCACTTAAGAGAGGAGGAAAACCAACAAAAACAGAGGATCGAAATATCAAAGAAAGAGTCTATTGGAGCAGAGACATCATAGAAGATACCACTAATGACCTTTGGGGGGGAAGGTTCTGTGCAAAGGTGAAGATGGAAGATAGACTCAGAGAGGTCAAGAAGAAAGTAAGTGGTAAAGAAATCAGGTTGCTAGACGTTCTATCATGAAGGTGATGTGAGAAATAGCGTGGTAGTTACTATCTGTTTGAAGTGCAAAAAGGTCAGATTCACAAATGAGTATATAATGCTCTAGTTGTTTATTATTCTGTTACTAGGAAGCTAACAATAGGAATCATTAGATTCACTGCCTCCAACCACATATGCTTCACTAACCTTCCTGACTTGATGTCCAGCCACCTCTCCAAGCCCCGGGCGCTCTCGTCCAACTCCAAAGTCTCTCGTTGCCCCTCCTAGAAGTGATATGTAGAGTCTGAGGTGCAGTGTGCTGTGGTGGCTTTGGAGTTGGACAGGCAGGAGTCATGCTAACTGTGTAACCTTGAACACGTAACTTCTCTGAGCCTCAGTTTCATTATCTATAAAACTTGTACTAATAATACCTTGAAGGGAAAGGCAATACATGTAAAGCACCTGCTACTGTGTCTGGCACATAGTCAAAACTCAATAAACTTTGGTGATAGTAGGAGAAGGAGGAGGAAGAGAAGAGAGAGAGGAGGAAAAAGAGGAAAAGGAAGAGGAGGAGAAGTAATAAATAGTAGAAACAGTTGTTGTTAGCAGCAGTAGTACAGTAATACTACTTCTGGGCATGACACCTTTTGCCAGCGATTCCTAGCCCTACCTCAGGACTTACAGAGGTATTTACCACTATCTCTGAGTGTGAGGAGGGCAATAATTCCCAAATGTTCACAATCAATTTCAAATTTGACATATATGAACTAGAACTTTCCTTGGAAAGAGGGAGTAGTAATGAAATTGCAGCTGCAAATGTTGGGAATCTGAGCCATGTGACTTTATTTAATAACCCACCAGTAACTCTGTAGAGGTGACACACTAAAAAGGGCTATTGTGCTCAATAGGCTGCCAGTTTGCAGTTACTAATCTAAACAAACTTTACTTAGTGGGGAAACATTCACTATTTTTCTACAGGAATATTTTTTGTGTTGATACTCAAGTAAACTTGCCTATCATCCTGCCCTAATTCTTCTTGATTGCTGCCTTTAAGCAAAGGCAAAAGAAAAGTTTTAGGGAGGGACACATGCTTTCATCTCTAGTGGTTTTAAAAAGAGAGAGAGTTCTTTAGGATTTTTAAATGTTCATTAGCCAAAAGTTTCTGTGAGTACTTTTGCAAGAGATGGAAGAGTAAGGGGAACAAACTTAATAGCTCCTGAGAAAGATTTGGGTTACTAGGACCTTGTGAAAATGAAATACCTATTTGAAACCACTGTAGAATTACAGGAGGAAAGTGGTTTCCCTGAAAAATGGAAAGTAAGTGCAGTGACCTGGTCAGTCTATTCACTTATACTACTGTAATAATTAATTTAGAGGATTACATTAAACTAGAAAATAAAATGCTTGATAATTTTTCAAACACCTAATGCATTCAATCCTTTCTCAGAAATACCTTGTGACAATTCTTGATATATTTCAGTAAAATATCATTTTTAGGACAGTAAATGTTACGGTTGAAGTATTTGGAGAGTATGGAATATGATAGCGTTTCAGAATAAAATGAATTAGGATTAACATTGTTTTCCTTCCCCTCCTCCCCCACATCTATAGGACAGGTAAGCTTTCAGATATGGTCATACCTTCATAGCCAAGACAGTTCATATAGGCACACATTCTCACTCTGTTTTTGCATTTTCGTTTGGTGCAATGAAACTCATTTCCCCTCTGTTGCCTTCCTCCTCCAGTTCACATTTCTCATTGTTCAACTACAGGTTACTCACTAAATGACCAGGACATTTGCTTAATTATGGCCCCTCCTACTTGGCTTGTGCCACTCTTTTCACAGTCTGCCCAAGTTTCCCACTTCCAATGTGCTATTGGAAAGTTAATGGAATCTTAATAATTTAGTTCAAGCCTTTTCAAGCCTATCCTGTATCTTTAAATGTTTCTAGTTCTACTCCTACCTCCAGCTCCCCTGCCATCAACTCAACCAAAAACAAACAAATAAAAAACTTCCAAACCTAAACTAAAACTAAAGCAACTGTCACTACAACAGATATGCACATAGCCATTGAGATGACCTTTCTTTCTCTGCCTGTCTAGAGGAATCCAGATGTGTGATACAGTAAGCAGGGATAGTGAGGGAGAGAGAATCATATTTGAATCATTTGTTCTGGGCACTGTGTTAGAGATATTCTTGTTCCTAATCTCACTTAGTGTTTATGACAACCATGTAATACAGTTGGTGATATTTCCATTTTGTAAATGAGGAAACTTAGGGTCAGATATATTAGACACCATACTCACATAGAGTAAGCTGAGACTCAGTCCTGCATCTCTCCGACTCCAAAGTCCACGTTCTTTCCACTGCACTATGCAGCTTAGTGGAGAAGCTGTTTACTTGTCACTGATTCATTTGTGTTCAGATAGGTAGGAGAAAGCTCTAGAAAACCTACTCTTTCCTCCACTAAATAGCTCTAGCTCTAGAAAAACATATAGTCTATACACGTGTTTGGCATTCCTAAGTCCATGGTAAGCCTCTTATGTACCCCTGCCACTGGCCTACGTTTGGTAGCCCAGAGCAGCTCCCCATATCCTAACAGTCCATCATGGGCTAGAGAGGAGAGGGAGAACTAATGTTAGAGGTGGCAAAAGGAAGCAGTAGTGTCCATGATCAGGTATTTACTTGCTCAGGTTTTTGTATGTGTGCTATGGGAGGAGGGTGAAAATAGGGTGGGCAGCTCCAGGTATCCACACTGTCCTCAACCATACAATCATTTACCCTGGGAACCATACTTCTTTTCTGAGACTGCTTGACTGGGTCTGACTTCTAGGGCTATTATGCATGACCATGTCTCAGGGTAAAAGTAGTCTCAGTGAAATGTGGGTTTTCTCAATAAAGAGTTTGAGAGTAATGTTGTACTCTCAAAAGTATACTTAATGCTACCATATTTAAGACAGACTACAAATAATAAATATATGACAATGACTGCAAATATATAGATTTCTTCAGAAAAAGAATGGATGTGTTATTACTATTAATGATGGACCAATGTCCTTTGATGGAATGATTATTGAAAAGTACATGTACAACCAGGAAATAAGCTATTTACTACCTCAGGATGGAAAGATAATCCCACACTTCAGTTCCTTGCCACTACCTCTCCTCTCACCTAAATCAAATCTTGAATCTAAATTTACCCTGCCTCAGGCAATTTTAGTAACTCTCATTACTCCTAAGAGCTTCAAGTGCATTAGCTCATTTAATCTGCACAAAAACTTGATGAGGTATGTGCTATTCTCATTCTCATTTTTCAGATGGGGAAACGGAGGCACAGAAGGGGCAGCTAATTTGTACAAAGTCTCACAGGGAGTAAGTTGCAGAGTGAGAGTTTGCATCCAATTTGACTCTAAAGTTCATTCTCTTAACCACTATACTGTCTTTAAAGTGAAGGGCAATTGAAGCTGGACTGGATTTAAAAAATGTGGTACACATATACACAATGGACTATTATACAGCCATAAAGAAGGACAAACATTTGAACTTTGCAGCAACTTGGATGTATTTAGAGTCTATCTTATTCAGTGATCTATCACAGAAACAAAGAACAGAGTGCCATATGTTCTCACTCATAAGCGGACCTTGAACAGTTATCGTAATACTATAAGAAAGTGATTGGCAATAGTGGGAAACTGCCGGGGGGGAGGTGGGATTAGTAGTTGAGGGAAACCCCCCAGGGGAGGAAGGGGCACATCTCATCAACAAAGGTACCTGCATAATGAACATATGTATACCTAACCCTGAATTGTACCCCACATCTTTAAAAATAATAATAGTAAATAAAAGTGAAGGGCAAAACTAACAAATTTCATCAATCCATGGCTCTTTGTGCAAGTTGCTGATTATTGTGTTTATGGTCTGGGTAAGGATAGATGCTTGTATAACCAGTCTTGGTGTGTACTGTGATTGTGTGTCCACATGGGAATGACACAGTGTGATACCAGAGCAGTATTTGGGCAAATCTTTTTTTGTGGTAAGAATTCCCTCTAGAGCAGGGGTTCCCAACCCCTGGGCCACAGAGCGGTGCTGGTCTGTGGCCTATTAGGAACCAGACCACACAGCAGGAGGTGAGTGCCTGGCCAGTGAGCAAAGCTTCATCTGTGTTTATGGTCATTCCCCATTGCTTGCATTAACGTCTGAGCTCTGCCTTCTGTCAGATCAGCCACAGCACTAGATTCTCATAGAAGTGCAAACCCTATTGCGAACTGTGCATGCAAGGGATCTAGGTTGCGTGCTCTGTATGAGAATCTAATGCCTTATGATCTGAGGTGGAGCTGAGGTGGTGATGCTAGTGCTGGAGAGTGGCTACAAATACAGATTAACATTAGCAGTGAGGTTTGACTGCACAGAGACCATAATAAATCAATTGCTTGCAGACTCCCATCGAAACCCTATCAGTGAGTGGCAAGTAAGTTGACGTACTACAATTGTACAGCTGCATTTGGTGGCAGTCTTTAAGTCAGAATTCGACACTTATTTTAGTCTGTGCATAGCCTGCTCATTATTTTATTTACCACTTCCATCCATGCCTATCTTTTTAATGGCGAGCTATATAATTATTTCATTATATATTACAATATAATAATAATAGAAATAAATGCACAATAAATATTATGCACTTGAATCATCCTGAAACCATTCACTCCTCCACCCACCCTCAGTCCATGGAAAAATTGTCTTCCACAAAACTGGTCCCTGATTCCAAAAAGGTTGGGGACCACTTCTCTAGAGCATGCATCATAATGCCCTTGTACATGCTATGCATCTATTTCATAGATGGCTGCCTGGTTGCACATCTCTTGTGTGTATATTGTGGGAGTTATATGTATAAAGAGGATATAAGTGGAAAAAAGATTCTAATGAGAGAATTTGTGTTTAAACTAGGTCATAAGGATTGCTTTTAACCTCTGTTTTCTTCCCCTCAAAGGGTTCTTTTCAGTCCTTTGGTATTTTCCCCATATTAGAGAAGAAACTGGGACCCAACTGGAAGACATTGCCTTGTGTTTCCTCTGGGAACATTGTCTCTTCTGTTCAGAGCAGGCTTTCTTCCTTGTCTCCTTCATATCCCAAGCCTTTTCCAGCTTCTTGATAATAACAGCAAAGACATAAAACAATCATTGGCTTTGGAATAATTTCTAAACCAATACAATTTTAGCTAAAAGAGTGTATTGTATCAAGGCGAGGCCATGTTACATAGAATGACACAGTTCCAGTCTTAGCTCCTCCGTCCCGATCTTTATATGCACTGGCACAGAACATCAGGCATACGAATGCCCAAAGATGTCTTACTGGCAAGCTCAGGACATGAGAAGGACTAGAGAAGAGGGTGAGAGGACTAGGCAGGGTACAATAGCAATGGTATGTGAAAAGAAAGGGGAAACAATTACAGGATGCCAGCTTATAGTGCTCACAAAATTAAATTCTTGCCAAGTTTGTGGGGTGTTCTAGCATCTGAAGAACTCTGAATTTTCTAGCCCCCTCGGGCTATTTTGGGATTCCAATTACCACCCACTCATCAGCCAAGAAATTGAATCCATTTAGAAGGATTCTATTGGCTTTAGAATGAAACTAAATTTATATTATATTGGTAGCTCAGAGAGAACACTTACATTTAAGAAATAAAACTCTGATATTACAGATTAGTAAACAAATTGCATATTGCCTGCATGCCAGAGAGGAGAATTAAACACCTTCATGCTTTCACACTCCGTTTCTGTCAAAAAACAGGGTATTGGCAGCAAATCATCTGAAAAAAACAAAAGACCCAAAACAAAACACTGATCTACAGTGAGTACAGCCAAGCTCCATGCTAGTCCAGTGACACATCATTAACCCAGAAGCTACAAGCAAATAGCGTTGTGATGCTTGTTATTTATAGTCTTCTTTTAAAACCTCTGTCACTTTTTCCTCTGTAGACCTTTATAAAAAAGTATTTATTAATCTCCACTATGTGTTTAACATTATGCTAAATGCTGCAGAGGAATATAACAGGTGGGTACATCACTATTCTTGTCTTCAAGGATTTTATCGTCTAGCTGGGAAAGCAAAACTAACAGAATGAAGCAATGGCAAGCAAAATAAAATAAAATAATTTAGTGCTACTAAAGTGTGTGATACTAACTGTAAGTGCTGTAGGAGTTCAGAGGAGAGGGAGATCGAAGAAGGCTCACATTCTAACCATCATCAATAGCTAACATTTATTGACACTTCATATGTGCCAGGTATTACGTCAAGTGCTTTATATGTATTACCTCATTTAATCCTCTCAGCTACCTCTGAGATAGGCACTGTTGTTATCCCCATTTTTCATATGAGGAAACTTAGACAGCTAAGTGCCTTATCCAGGGAGTGACGAGAGATGAGACCAGAGAGGCAGGGAGCCCTGATTACAAGGACCTTAAAACCCATGTTAAGAAGTTTGGAATCTATCCTAAGGTCAGAAGGAAGCCAATTGAAATTTAGCATGAAGTCATTTTAATCATGGGCATAGTGTGTTTTTAAAAAGATTATACTGTCTGCTGAATTAAGAACACAGCGGGGAAACAGGTATTGTTTAGTCTTATCCCTGTTGTGAATGAGTTAATTTTCTATTTCTGTTTTCAAAATTCATATGGAGTAAAGCTTTTGATTTTATGTATTTTCTTGTATATAATAATCTTACCATATTGATAATTTTACATACAAAACTGCATCTCTTGGGTTTGTCTGAGGTACTAATATCTCCTTTACCAAAATTTATACCAGTTATTTCTCATTTTCTTTTGCCTCAGCTAAAACATTAAAAATATTGTGGTGATATCAGACATCCTCATCTTGTTCATAATCTTACTGGAAAGGGCCTTAGCATTTCACTATTTAGTATGGTGTTGCTATTTGTTTGTATTCTGTTTAAAATTTGTCTTTTATTTAGAGTTTTCATTTGGATTGGCCGCTGGGTTTTGTTTAAAAACCTTTTAGAATGTATTAATATAATTCTATATATTGATATATTTTTGATGTTAAAGCATTCTTTTATTTTTGGAACAAACCCTATTTGGTTATAGTATTTTTGCCTTTGTTGCCCTGCTGAATTTAATTTTCTATTTTATTTAGGATGTTTCTATATATATTCAGAAGTGAAATTAATCTGTAGTTATTCCTTCTGATATCTTTTTAAATTTTCTGGTGTTGTGGCAGTATACTAGATTCAGTAAATGCATTGGGAATCTTTCTCTTTCTCTGTGGTCTTCAGTAATTTCAATTGCATGGGAATGATCTGTTCTTTCAAAAGTTTATGGAATACAGGTCTAAACTCATCCAGACCTGAAGCATTTTTTAAAAAAAATTACAGATCATTAATCCCATTTCCGATCTAGTTTAAAGTTATCAGACTCTTGAGGTTTTGTTACTTCTTGGGTAAAAGTATTTAATAGATTTTTCCAGCAATATGCCATAGGTTGCATATGATATTTCCTTATAATTACTTTAATGTCTATCCAATAGTGTGCTGGAGTTGACTTGCCAATTGTATGCACTTTTTCCATCTTTGGGTTTAACAGCTACATTGAAAGCTTAAAATCCACTGAAGTAGGAGTTTTTATGCCATGGAAATCAACAAGCACCACAAATTAGAAGTTTTTTGGAGAGCCAACAGTTAAATGTTTACCAGCACGCTATTGTCTATATCTGTGTATCTTCTTTTCTATTATTAGTGTTGTATTTTTTGTTTTGTTTTGCTTTTTCTCTTTTTCCTTAATTAGGAGTTTCAAAGAACCAGTTTTTGATTTTAATTATCCTTTGTATGGTAGTTTCATTTTGATTTCATTAATTTCAGTTTTTTGAAAATGAATTCCTGCCTCCTAATTACTGTTAGTTTATTTTATTGTCCTTTACAGTTTCTTAAATTGAGTAATGAATTCATTTATTTTCAATCTTTATACATTTTCCTGAGTAGAGCTTTAACTGTATTCCACATATTTTGGCATTAAGTGTATGCCCTTTCATTGTTTTCTATAAAATAAGCAATTTTAGTTTTTTTCTCTTTGAGTACAAGGTTGTTTAAGACTGTGTTTCTTAATTTTCAAGTGGTTAAGTATTTGGGGGTTTAGATTTTTGTTATTTTATTCTTATTTTATGGGATGATGATCAGAGACAGTCGACTATAAACACTTCGTTCATGATGAATTGTAAATTTTCCATGAACAAAAGAGAAAAATGTATTATTTTATGTAGGATACAAAGTTCTATACATAACTATTACATTGATGTGTCGATAGGTTTTTTCAAATTTTCTGTAGACTTGCTTATTTTTATTTGTCCTATCAGTTTCACACTATATCTTTTTTCTGATCATTCTCTTTCTATTTTTAAGAATATTTGTTTCTTAGAATTGAAATTGACAATTTAAAGTAAAGCCATATTTTAAAACTTATTGATATATATTGCCAGCAATCTCTATTTACCAAGGCAAATAATATCTCATCAGAAATAAACAAAGGAGCAGATTTTGTTTTACCATGCAGCTACAGAATGCTAGTGAATAGTCACCTATACCTAACCTTTTTGGTTATCTCTCTAAGAGAAAAATTCAGGCAGTAGTTGAGAGCAAGAACCTCCACTGTGTTAGGGTTAGGGCTGACAAAACTGATGGCTGTCATCCAGCGGGCCTAGTACCCGCTACAAATAAGACTATTGGGTCATTGGGACGTGGTTGGCTTCAATACAGAAAGGTCAGAGAAATCAGACGCAGTTTTGATTAAGCAGTCAGATGTCTTCATGTTGGACTTAAGTAGTTTTCTGCACATCCCTCAAGTTTCTACCTCTTTGTTCTGCTTAGTGATGACCTTTGTTCTGCTTAGTGATGACCTTTTCTTCTCTCCAATACCTCCTTCAAAAGTTGTATTTTGAGACACTGAAATTCACAATACTGCTTGCATGAATAAAAAAACATTGTACAGGGATCTGCCTTTTTATAAAGGGCATACATTCCAAAAGGTAGAATTTTAAGCCCCAAAAATTAGGGTGGAAGGAGTATATAGTACTGATGAGATCTTCTACTTTTTCACTTTGAAACATTTGTTAATTATTAATTAGAAATATACATGGCCTTTGAAAAATCAGTATTACGTTTCTCCTCATAAGGTACCCGATTCAAATAAATAAACCTTTTATACAATAGGGAAAATTTAAATATAGAAGAAGTACTAGATTGATGATATTAAGGAATTATGTTAGTCTTTGTGATTATGCTAGACAGTATTTTGGTTTTGTGATACAAACTGAAGTATGATGAAATAACACAGTGTCTTAGACTTGCAGAAAAGGGAGGGGATAGATCAAACAAGTATATAAAATATTGGTGACTTTTAAAGCTGGGAGGTGGACACGTAGAGCTTCCTGATATTCTCTAGTTTTAAATATGCTCAATTTCATAATAAAAATGTTTAAAATGGTAATAGTAGCATACTTTTACTGCAACCAGTAAAAAAAAAAGTCAAAATGCATAATGAAATTATTTTAAAGTTTTCCTTACCCTCTCCTCAGGCAAAATCTATGGCCTAGCTTATTTTTTTATACCAATTCCATTTTTATCAAAGTCCTATATCCCCATTCTCTATACTAGCCTAATTTTCTCCCATGCCCAATTTATCTTCTTTTTTGTCACATTGTTTGAAGCTCCTCAGTGGGGAGAATGTGACAACAGGGAAAGATCTAGGTGCAAGAACTAAACCATATTACTGTCTAAAGACAGCCTACAGGAAATTGGCTGCCAAGGAGATGTATCCTTTATTAGAAAATGTATTTAGAAACTGATGCTGAGGATGTGAGATTTGAACTCAGTAAGAGATCATAGACCTGAATAGCCACAGTATAGTCAAACGAAAGTAACTAAGTTAGCTTGCTATCGAAGTAAAGACAACCCAGCTTTTTAGGTTCTAGATGAGTTTAAGAAGAATGATTTTTTTCAGATTTTATAAAATGGAAGTCATTTCTGAGTAATAACTTAAAACTTTAAATTGTGTACATACATATACACAAGTTATAAGTTTCAAATCTATCACAACCAACAAAATATTATGGAAGTATCCATTGTAAATGATAAACCACCATGAGTTGAAATGCCAGTCATCTTATTTTACAGTAAGATGAATAAGTAGAGACATAAATCAAAACTTGAATTTCAGCTTTTGGGGAAAGTACTGTACTGCAAGTTTCCAGACCAGGATAGGAAGTTGGGGTGGGGGAGGAGTAGGGAAGGAAATCAATATTTAACTTTTACTATGCCCCAAGTAGTATGCTGAGACCTTTATCTTCTCGTTTAACTCTTACAACTATTTGTGCAATGGGAAAGATTGTTTCTATTTTACCAATCAGAAAGATAGGCTCAGAGATGTTAAGTGACTTGCCTGATATCACTCAGTTTGTAAGTGTCAAAGCTGGAATTCAGACTCAGCCTTGCTTATCTTAAAACCCAGAGCTCTTTCCACTGTATTTTGTTGCCTTGTGGGAGAAAAGAAGTGCTGAGAAAAAATGGGAACTTAGCACAGGAAAATCCTCAAAAAAGTAGAGGATGGTTTTCCTCAAAAACCAAAAAGTTTTAGCTAAAAAAATAATGAAAAATGGTTAGGTTAGAGTGAAACATGGGTAATCTGCCAAAGCCCTGGCCTTGGAGTTAGGAAGCCTGAGTTGTAGCTCTGTTACTTGCTGGCTTATATGACTTTGATAATTCACTTTACCTCTCGGGATTTAAGTTTTCTCATCCATAAAATGCAGACAGTAGTGCCCACCCTATCTGTCTCATAGGATTTTTGTGAAAATCAAATATAGCGATCAAATATATCTGAAAGCACTTTCCAGTCTAAGCAATAACTATACAGCCATAATAATTACATAGCCATAATTAATTATTTCTTTTATTTACAATTACAACGTATTAAGATGATCAGATCTTTGGAATTTCCCAGCATTTTGAGATTCCTTCTCATTTTCTTTATAATTTCTCTAGAAGCCACTGTACTTTCCCAAATGAGAAACTAAGCCCTGAGCCATAGGCAGAAAATAAAGACCCAAAACAAAGTATACTCTGTGCCTGTCCTCCCCCAATAAGCATTTATATATAGGTGAATCTGATTCAGAGTAACACCAAGGGCAGACCTATTAGGGGAAAGAAGCTCCAAAAGGTAGCCTTTTGTCTGAGCAAGTATGGGGGTAGCAGACATAGACCTATCTGCTTTGACTTAGTAATGGTGGAGAGAGATTATGAATTATAGACATTATGTCTATATATATACAAACACATAGCAAACACTCACACATATGTGAGTCTCAGGATTTTTTGCTATAAGACAGTACCTATTGGGATCTCTGTTGATATTTTTGACAACTATGCCCCCACTCCATCAATACCACAGGAAGGGTAACGAGTGGATTCCTTGTTATACAGAGCAGAGATTGGATGTGAGGAGATGCATATTCATCCCTGTATTAACATGTGCTTTAGTCAGCCTTTAGCGTATAGAGCTCTACTCTGCTTAGAGCTCAGAGTACAGAACAGACAGAGTCCTATCCCTCAGAGAGCACCACACAGAAGACTAGAACTGAATGTTAATTATGGTATTACATTTTTATAAGTGATGAAATGTATTAGATATCCTTCTTGCTTACACATCTGTTTCCTCTAGACTTAACCTAGTATCTTTTGGGCTCTGAGCCTGGGGTATCGTGTTAATTATGGGGAAGCCCAGAGCAGACAAACAGTAACAAGCTCAGGCCAGGCAAGTTTTTTCCCAGACAAGGATGTGAAATATAATTGGTATTTTGTCAGAAATCATCAGTTGACCTCCCTCCAAGCATCAGCCTTCTGCTCTGAATGGAGTAGGTGACAGTGTGACTTCTGGTAGGAAGAGAGGCCATCTTACCTTTAGAGACAGGGTTAACCCTGTCCGGCAGTGTGGAGGTAACTGCATTTGGGGATGAGGTCTAGGTGCTTAGATGTAGAAGGAAGAGTAAGAAAAGTGATATGACAATCTCAGGGTAAAATAGATCATGAAAGTATGTTCCAGAAAGCAAAACAGACTATATTCAGAAACTGAGTATAAATAAACCATATAATAAAACAGTGCTTGGTTGCTCTGCAGAAAATTTAGTGGTTATAGTAATAGTAGTCACAGTAATCATCATAATCATCATTGTCATAATAGTAGTAAGAAAAACAAAACACAGCATAACCATTTGACTGTCATACATATCAGAACATGTATTAAGTACTTTATTTATGTTATTTAATTTAATAAATCTCCACAAGGCTAGGTATCAGTATTATACTAATTTACAGAAGAGGAAACTTGGGCTATGTGCCCAAAATTATGTGGTGGGAGGCTGAGGTGGGAGGATCGCCTGAGCCCAGGAGGTCAATGCCGTGGTGAGCCTCGGCAACAGAGTGAGACCTTGTCTCAAAAAAATTCAAAAGCTCATTCTTTTAAATATATACAATTTTAATTTAATTTTGAGTTTTGGTTCAGTGAAGATATACCTTCTCACCCCAGGATTCCCAGGGACTCATCTTCCTTGACACAGTTCTTAGAGAGTCTGTCCTTTGAGTCTCTGCTCTATACTAATATATCTGTACTGATATATCATAGCACTTCTATGTACTGATTTTTCTCCCCAGCTGACTGATACATAAAATATTGTACTTATAACAGCTACTCAGGAGGCTGAGGTGAGAGATCTCTTGAGCCTAGGAGTTCAAGGCTGCAGTGAGCTATGATCACACCGCTGTACTCCAGCTTGGGTGACAGAGTGAGACCCTGTTTGCAATTTAAAAAAATAAAGGTTTAAAGACCCATTATGATCTGGACCTTGCCTACCTCTATCATGCCACCTTCTTTTTTGCTGTCCTTTTCTCTTTCAAGAGTCTCCCCTTTCTCCAGCTAACATTTACTCATTCCTTAAAAATAGTATATCCTTAGGAAGCCTTCTGTAACCATCTAAGCTCCCCACTTGACCACTGCTAGTTAAGTGCCCACTTATAAGCACCCAAAGATTATGTGTATTATGCACATTATATATATATATATATATTTATCCCCCAGATTTCATCAAGATAACCTGTCCAAGGGCTCTACTCAGGTACTCAGAGCCTCTTTATCCTCTTGGGCTTTTCCTCATAGGAACCCTCATTCCTCTGCCCCACCTCACCCAACCTGTGCAGCTTAGAAGCAATATAGTCTTTGCTTCAGCTCTTTCGCTCTTCCACTTTGTCCCCTGCTTCTTCTAGTGACCATCTGCCTTTTCTGAATGTGGCACCAGGTTTTTTTTTTGTTGTTTTGTCATACAAAGTTCCTTGCCTCAGAAAGAAGGACTTCTTTCTCAGAAAGATGCCTTCTCTGACCTTAGCAGTCAATTTGAATTTCCCTAAATCTCCCCTGAGAGATTTCTTGCTCTATGTATACAGGTAGTATCAAGATGCTGAATTCATCTCTCAGAAACAAAGATATTGGAAGGAATGCTTATGCTAGACTTGAGTACAAAGAGGGGCTAACTGTTTCCCCCAGTCTGGTCTGAGGCTAAAAAAGGCATAAATTTTCACTGGCTTGCCAGGATCTCCTCAATTTCCATAATTCCATGATTGTGAATGCAGTGAAATGGAAGGCTTTGGAAAAAACCCTGGACTAGGAATTGGGAAACCTGGGCTCTGGTACAGCCTCTGCCACCAACTAGCTGCACAGATTTGGGCAAGGCAAAGCAGCTTGTGCAGAACTCTATTACACTGCCTACCTTGCCATGATGGAATTTCCTAAATGCATGCTGCTTCTTTCATTGGACTATAAGCTTTCTGAAGGCAGCATCCATGACTATGCCACATTCAGTTTGAAAACTACAATTCCTAACTGGTTTCCCTGACCCATCTTGTCCTCCTCCTATCCATTTTCCACATTGCTGGGGGAATGAACTTTCTAAACTGCAAAGTCTATCATGTTACTCCCTACCACAAACCCTTCAATTGTTCTCTGTCACCTTTAAGATAAAGGTTTAGTGCAGTGATTCATGTCTGTAACCCTAGTGATTTGGGAGGCCAAGGTGGGAGGATCACTTGAGGCCAGGAATTCAAGAACAGCCTGAGCAACATAGCAATACCTTGTCTCTTAAAAAAAATTAGCCGGGTATGATGATGCCTGTCTTCCCAGCTACTCAGGAGGCTGAGGTGAGAGGATCTCTTGAACCCAGGAGTTCAAGGCTGCAGTGAGCTATGAAAATCCCACTGCACTCCAGCTTGGTTGACAGACTGAGACCCAGTTTCTTAAAATAAATAAATAAATAAATAAATAAATAAAGATTTAAAGACCCATTATGATCCAGACCCTGCCTACCTCTCTACCATGGCCTGCTTTTTTCGCTGTCCTTATCCTCTCTGTCAAGAGTCTCCCCTTTCTCCAGCTAATTTTTACTCATTCCTTAAACATATCACATCCTTAGGAAACCTTCTGTAACCATATAAGCTCCCCACTTGATCACTGTTAGTTAAGTGCCCACTTATAAGGACCCAAATATTATATGCATTATGCAGTAAACCTCTTTTGTAGCACTCCTCACAGAGGTAACTGTTTAGTACCTGCTTTCCTGCTCCTTATAAGCTTCAAGAGATGATGACACAAGCCTTATCTGTCTTGCTTACTGCTAAGTGCTTGCTAAAATGCCTACCTCATAATAACAGTAAAATTTGTTCAACTATAAAATGAAGTGACCTACATGGTATCCACAAACATGAGTGTTGACTGCTTCAAGAATTGAGTGTATACTATAGGGTAACAGCGAGGTCTGTCTATAATCTTTCACATTCTTATGACTTTCTGTAAAGCAGTGCTGTCATTGAAACATCTACCATAAGCATTATAAAACAGTAAAACAGTTAATATCCTTTTTATGTTGTAATGTGGCATCAGACAGACCTTTTCATTTTGTGTAAAAATATGTTATTTGTCATTACCTCTCTTTACTGTCAAGATATGAAGCCATGAATTTTGCATATCAACAGAAATATTACTAGAGTGTTTTTGTTTCTCAAATGTCCCAAGTTAACAATTACAATTTAGTGCTTTAACTTGTCATTTAAAAGCATATATATTTTATATACTTATATATATATAAAAGTATATATATAATTGTTATATAATTTCTTTAAATTGATATGAGATATATATTGATATGTGAATATAGCAATATTTTAACTTTTTCTTTGATTCTGTTTTCCAACTTGAAAAATAAATAAATCAATTCAAAACTTAAGAAGGTTATAGTAGATACATTTTCTGTTGTTTTTGGAGGAATATCAATATCATGAAGCACTTTTCAAAATCCTTTTAAGCAGACTATGAGTTGACTTATTAATAGTAATGTGCTCAATGGGAGACAGCAAGTAGAAAGAGCACAGACAGACTTGAGTTTATCTGGCTCTGTTTTATAAGCTGTGTGCTTTGAACTTAATTTTATTCATCTAAAATGTAATAATAATTTTTACTCTGAAGAGTTATTTTGAGAATCAACCTCTAGCATGCCCTTTTACCACCTGGACTTTACATGTTGTTCATTCACTCCACAAATATTTAAGCATACTTCTGCCTTGAACCAGCCATTGGGAGCACAGTGGTGGACTTGGTGCCTGTCCTTACAGAACTTACACTTCCTCCTTTTTCTTCTAGTTGACTAATGCTTGTCCCTTAAGACTCATCTCAGGCATCACCTCCTCTAGGAAGCTGTTACCCATGCTCTCTGCTTCTCTCCTTATCTCCCTTATCTGGTTCAGGTTTTCCTCCTCTGTGTACTCAGAATATCCTGTGCATTCTTTCATCATAGCACTTCTGTGTACCAATTTGTCTCCCCATTTGACTGAACTCTAAAAGCGAGTACTGTGTCTTACCCATTTTTTATACCCAGCACATGGCTTGCCACACAAGCTGTACTGAGAAAGGATAATTGAATAAACATTGCCCTCTGGTGGCACAATACTGTAAAAACAGTATTTTATGCATCATGAGGGTGAGTAAAGCATAGCCAATGACCTAGGAAAGGCAAGTTTTTCTTTCTTTTGACACCGGGAAAGGAAATATTTGGTCTCCTAGGATCTGTGTTGTTATTCCAACATCTCTCCAAATCTTTCATAATTCAACAAACAATATTTACATAACACAACATAGAAAAGACAATTATTTTGAGTAATTGTGTGAAAAGAAAATGTAGGGGAAATCTGTCTTATGTAATAAAGAGACGTAACATACTATATGATTTTTTATTATGATTATTTCAGTGCTGACACATTCACATTAGTTCATTCAGTCAACAAATTTTTATTGAGCACCTACTCTGTGCCAGGTACGGTTCTAGGTGTTGAGGATACAGTAGTGAACAAAACAAAGCCCTTAACCTTAAGGAGCTTACATTCTAGTGTGTGGCAGCAGATACATAACAAACAAATATATATATATATATATATACACACACACACACACACACACACACACACACATATATATATATGATTATAAATGCCATGGTTAAAAAAAAACTAGGGTACAGAGTAAGATGTTTGTGTAACAAAGAGAGAGAATGCCATTTGAGCAAAGGCCTAAAGGTGTATTAGTTAGAACTTCAGAAAACTACAGAAAGGCTGGTTTACTGGGCCTGCCTAAAACATCATGAAACTTCTAGATAGCTTTCTTTCTTTTTAAAACATTTTTATTTAGAAATATGTTTAACCTCACATAGAAGATGCTAAAATAATAGAGAGTTACTGCATACCATTTGCCTAACATTCCCTTATGTTAGCATCTTACATAACTACATAACTATCAGAACAAGAAACTCATTGGTACAATATTCTACTGAGGAAACTACAGACTTCATTTGATTTTCACCAGTATTCGCACGTACTTAGCTTTTTCCGGGGGGGGGGGGAAGGATGCATAGTTCCATTAATTTTATCACATGTATCGATTAGGGCACTACTGTTTCATCATTCAAAAAATCCTCGTTGAGCCGGGCTCGGTGGCTCAGCCTGTAATCCCGCGCCTTTGGGAGGCTGAGGTGAGTGGATTGCCTGAGCCCGTGGGTTCGAGACCCACCTGGGCAACTTGGCGAGACCTCATCTCCACAATAAATCAAAAAATCAGCTGGGTGTGGTGGCGCATGCCTGTAATTCCAGCTACTCGGAAGGCTGAGGCGGAAGGATCGCTGGAGCCCAGCAGGCCGAGGCTGCGGTGGCCGGGAGCGGCCACTGCACTCCAGTCTGGACGACAGAGTGAGACTCCAACTCAAAAAAAAAAAAAAAATCCTCGTTTATGTTACCTCTTTACAGACACATCTATCCCTCTAGCAACCACTGATCTGTTATTCATCACTATAATTTTGTCATTTCTAGAATGTTATGTAAATAGAATCATATTGAATGTGAAATATTGTGATTTGCTTATGTCACTCATCGTAATGCCCCTGAGATTCATTCAGTTTATTGTGCATATCAATGGTATTTTTAAATCACTAAGTAATATTCTACTGTATGGATGTTCTACAATTTGTTTATCCATGTCCCTAGTGAAGAACATTTCAGCAGTTTCCAGGAATTTTGCTAATACAAAATAAAACTGTTATGACTATTCATGTGAAGTTTTTTTGTGTGTGGGCATAAATGTACATACTTCTAGGGTAAATGCACAGGAGTGCAAGCTAGAATGTTTTATATATTCAGAGGGATTTGTAAGTAAGTACTATGCTTCATAAAACAAACAGTAGACTGGAAAGAATATTAAATGGGGAAGCAAAGATCTGACTTGAGCCTTGCCCTGTCATCTGTTAGCAATATGATGTTGGATAAGCCTTCCTCTCTCTAGGCTTAATATTTCTATCTACTAAGCGATGGAGTAGGAATTGACTATTTCATCAGTCTCTTCCATATCTAATAATGCCATGGTCAGGAAAAGACAAACAGGTTTCTGTGTCATTTCACATAAAATTTATAGCTATGTACATAAAATATACAAAACCTAAGTTATATCTCTTCCACTTATTAGTTTCATGTTGTAAACAGCAGACTTGCAAGCAAAGAGAACATGGGGGAGACAGTAACTAGCCCTAAGTCTATAAAGGTTTGGTTGCCTGATCACTGAGAAGAAAGTACTCCAAAATTAACACAGTATTTCCACATGGCATAAAGCCAGTCCTACAGTATGTTTATGGAGCAATGAATAAAATTATTCATTAGACCGAGGGTAAAGTAAACATGGAATATGTGTGTACATATATATGTGTACATTATGTTTTCTAAATATGTTTTATTATATGTATTTCTATATAGGTACTGTAACAGGGGTGCCAAAAATGTATACATGTTTTATGAGATGTTATTGAACTACAGTAGCAATGTGTAGTATGACATTCGCTCAAAAGATGGAGTTAATTAAATGAATGCTAACGTCACCATGAGACAGGCAAGACAGTCAAAGAAAATGGCAGAAGCACTATTACAAGTGGTATTTAAAATTCAAGAACGTTGTGGAAGTATAACGTCAGTGGAGGCGTGAGTATGCAACAGGACCTTCAACATGCCTAACAATTGCACACATTCGTAAAAAGTTTGAGATGCATGGTACTGTGCGTGATGTGCACAAGGGAAGATCTGGGAGGCCTCGCACAGCAACAAGTCCTGCAGTGGTTCGCTGTAATCAGAAGTTTCTGGATACTAATGCACTTTGAGTACCCCTTGTAATTGCAGAAGTCAAACGTGACTTGTATTCATCTTTTGTTATTGATATATATTGTCTATTACACTTTTAAATTACAATTTTTCCTTTCTTAAAATGTGTATACATTTTTTTGGCACACTCTGTGTATTTTTTTTCAAAAGTCAGGAAGGAAATACACTAAATGTTTGCAATGGTTAGCTCCAGAAAATGTGATCATTTTGAGAGGCAACTATAGGGAAGGAGAAGCACGTTTATGAATACAATCCCCCCCGTCTCTCTCTCCCATACACACACATACACACACACAGTAGTTAAAATCATAGACATGAACCACACTGCCTGAGTGCAAATTCTGGATCTGACATTTACCAGTTATATGACCTTAGACAAATTACATAACCTCTATGTTTCTCAGTTTCTTCTGTACAGTGGGAATGATAATAATCGTGCTTACCTCATGGGGTTAATGGGAGAAGTAAATGAGTGAAAATATATGAAGCAATTAGAACAATGCCTAGCATATGGTAAGCACTAGAAAAGCATTATGTTTTCTTTTCACAAGCTGACAGGAAACTTGTCTCTCATTTAATGTCTATCTGGAGGCCTCCCACAGCGTGGGGTCCCTGAGCCCAATTTACTAAGATTCTTTATACTTCTAGAGATGTCTTGGCTGACACCTCCCCATCCACACTACTTTTCTGACTTTAAAAGCCAGTCCCCCACCTACATCTACCCTCCTAATCCCTTATCTGCTTATCTGTCAAAAAAATAAATTTAGACACTGAGGACATAAAATACTTAACTGTGTTTCAGTAATTTTTTTTTGTCTTCTAGGCTGCAGTTGCTCAAGTACGGGGGAATTAAATATCCTAGTAATAGTTTCATATATCCCTTAGTCCTTTAAGTGACCACATACCCTCAATTCTAAAGAAATAGATAAAAACTCATTTTTAAAATCCCTGCTTAGTTATTTTTTCTAACCTTAAACCTAACCATAACCTTGCCCTAGCACTAACACTGATTTTAACTTTAATCCTAGTAGTTTAGTTATTTTTATGTAAAGTTGGCAAAACCATCTCTGAATTGTTGCAGTGTTTTACTTTAGAAAACAAAAAAGAAGATTGTCTCTTCTCCCTTTTCCTTTTAAACACTTGAATCTTCCTAATAAAACAGGACTGTAGTGCTGCTGTTGGTAATGCTGGGTGTGTGTGTGTGTGTGTGTGTGTGTGTGTGTGTGTGTGTGTGTGAGAGAGAGAGAGAGAGAGAGAGAGAGACAGACAGACAGACAGAAAGAGAGTGAGGGAGAGAGGGAGGGAGGGAATGTGGGTGGGGTGGAGGGAGGAGGGGAGAGAGAGAGAGAGAGAGAACTGTCCTTGAAGTATGATTTGCTGGGTTACCACCTTAGCTTTGATGCTGCCACAGTGAGTGAATGCATCATGATAAGAAAGTAATGAATTCTTTGCAGCTCAGTAAGGTTGTTCATAACAACTTCTTGATAATCCATCAGATGTCCAGTTTACCTCTCAACTTTTCTTTCTCATCTTCTTTGTACAGAAAGCGACTGCATGTCGAATGAAGCCCAATTCAGTCTCTTTTCTCTGATGTTATGGAATCTGAGAAGGTGGGCTAGTAATCACCTGAGTGGTCCTGGACAGTAATGGGAAGTGTGAAGTTTGTTGTGCCCCACTTCTTGGAGTATTGTGCCTGCCTTCTCTCTCCACCTTGTTCTCAACTATGATGTTAATTAACAAGGCTTATGGTGTTATTATAGTTAAGATCCTGACATTTTATCCAGGCACTTTCAGAGACACAAAATGACAGTGTAGCTCTCCATAATATATCTGCAACCCCTGTTTCTACCTTTATTTCCCAACACTGTGTCTGTGAGGCTTTACACAAACATATTCTCTACTTCCTTGCCTAAGCTTTGTTCATTCTATTCATCATTCTTGCTGCCTGGACTTCTCTCTTCTTAAGCCCCGTTTGACTGCCCAAGTCTTGTTTATCCTTCAAGACCAGCTCAGATACATGAAACCTTCCCCAATCCCCTGATTGTTCACAGGCAAAATTAGTTTCCTCTTGCCTATGCTCTCATAGAGTTTTAATTGTATTTGACTGTATTACTTGTTCTGCTATTCCTTAAATTATAATTAGTTGTATTCCACTCATACTCTCCACTAGATTGTCAGTGCCTTGAAGGCAGAAGTCACGTTTTTGTCATCATTATATCAAACTCGGGGAACTCAGCATAGTACATAACACATGGCAGGCACTCAATAAATGTTTAACAAAATAAAAATTTCCCTAAATGATTCTTAATGCTGGAATTTCAGAATCTTCTAGGTGGAACTGGAAGATCTATTTGGGCAGATGATTTCAGGAAATAAACTAGGTTGGCACTGGCTGTGTAGAGTGAAGGACACTGAGGCAGAGACGCCAATGAGGAGTTCTATTGCCATATAAATGCATTTCACTTGAGTCTGGGTGTATGGGATCATTTGCTACTTCATACATATTGTTCCACCTGAACAGGAAATCTCGATGCTTTCTGAACTTCTGTGCAGTGCTTTATAGGACTGATGGGTGTGACTGAACTGAGGGGAAGGTGAGAGTGAGGGCATTTTTCATGGGTGTGGTTTGAAGGAAACCCCGGAATAAAAGACCTATAGAATTGAATTGAGCATATGGGAGATCTTCAAAACAAAACAAAAAGCTAGCAAGTAAGCTCTCTGAAAGAAGCTAAGGGTGCAAAGGACTAGTCCACTTCCATTTCAATACAGAATTAGAAACAACTGCCGCTTTAACTTTTTGCATTTTCTTAAATCTTTGCAACATATGACTTTTGAGAACACCTATGTATTTATTTCCTTGTAGTGAACAACAATAAAATCCCTCCAACAGTCAAATCCTTCCAAATTGTCTATTTGCATTATGGAAGGGTAGAAAATAGGGAAGACTAGGTCTTACTTCGCAGTCAATCTTTGGACTGGGAGGTAGGAAAGAGCCTCAAGAAACAGAGTGGGATAGACAGTTGGAAAGAAGTGTGTAAGTCAAATTCTTGCTGCCTTTGGGAAGAAAGTAAAAGAACACAAAGCAGAGAACAGGACCTGGAGACCTACCAGGCATCTTGTGTTGCCTGGTGCTTAGGCTGCAGAAGATAGAGGCTGAGACCTTTAGTTTTAAATAACACAAACTGCCCCTAAAATCTTTCTGGGTTGGGTATATTGACACAAGTAGGCTGCCAATACTGATCTAATTGTATTTTTAAGGAGGATAGACTTTTTCAGATACAAAGCCATTTAGTCAAATCCACTAATCCAAAACAAAGAGCAAAGGTTAAATAAAGAACTAAGGTCTTCCACAAAACAACCAGCTAAGAACGCTTGTCAAGATAACCCTAATTGTTTTGAACTAAGTGTTAATAAGCAAGTGAAATACTTCACTGTAGTTTCAAACATATCTGCAAACAAAGAAAATACCAAGGCTGTCAAGGGCCTTCCAAGCAATTTGAGTTGTTTTATCCACACGTGAAGACAGTTTTTCCCTGAAGTATTTCCTGTTCAGAAAACACTTAAGGGCCCTGCTCTTTTTGTGTTGCTTCTTGACATGGAAAGATTTTAATGTCACTGCTTTACCTTTAGTTTGGGATTTTGCTTCTTCAGTCAAGTTTCCACTCTACTAGTTGTGCCTAGTTGTTTCATCTCCCCTGATGTGACTGTCCAAAAAACTGTTCCCATCCTAGCCCCCTCATTTCAGCTTACATTTTCTCTACAAAATGTTCTCACTAGAGTATACAAGGGCACGGATAAAAAAAAACACAACGGAATTATTTTTTGCAGGACAGGCCCCTTGTAGTACAGGCTTCCCCTGCTAAGTAAGAGTTCTAAGAACCCATCAACATCAGTGTACCAGCTAGCATTGTTTTGAGAGGCTGTATTTGGCTTCAGTTAAATTTTTTTGGAGATTCTTTCAATGTGTTTGCCCATTTCATGATGGGTTATTTATGAGCACACCTGCCCACACTGAGCTGAGTGTTCAGCAGTTTTTGTTTTGTTTTGTTTTACCAAAAAATGGCATGGTCCCCAAGTCCCACCCTCCCTATTCACTGATCTTGTCCCAACCGACTTTTTTTTTGTTTGCCTGGATGAAAAAAGTTCTCAAAGAAAAATGGTTTGCCAGCCGGGCTCGGTGGCTCAGCCTGTAATCCCGCGCCTTTGGGAGGCTGAGGTGAATGGATTGCCTGAGCCCGCGGGTTCGAGACCCGCCTGGGCAGCAAGACCTCATCTCTACAATAAATCAAAAAATCAGCTGGGCGTGGTAGCGCGCGGCTGTAATTACGGCTACTCGGAAGGCTGAGGCGGAAGGATCGCCAGAGCCCAGCAGGTCGAGGCTGCGGTGGCCGGGAGCGGCCACTGCACTCCAGTCTGGGCGACAGAGTGAGACTCCAACTCAAAAAAAAAGGAAAATGGTTTGCCAATGTGGAAGAGGTGAAACAAAAAAACAGCAGAAGCCCTAAAAAGCAACAAAATGGACAAGTTTAAAAACTGTTTTGAGCAGTGGAAAAAGCATCTCGATAGGTATATTGCATCAAACAGAGAGTACTTTGAAGGTGACTGAAGCTTAAACATGTAAGAATAATTACACAATTTTTATAAATAAATTGTATTTTGGGAGGAGGGCCTCCCTCTTATTTTCTAATGTTTGACATTCTTGATTTTATTTGTTTGTACTGTACTAAATCAATCAGTAAATGTTTCTCAAGTAGTTGTTGTAAGGTTTTGTACCAGTTATAAGAGAGTCAAAGTAAATTCTTCTCATATTGGATACTTCCATTCAATTCTGGTATCCTCTTTGAGTCCTGTTCACATCACAATTGCCTGCTAAATCATCTTCAAGTTTACCTTTACCCCCCATCAAATCAATCCAAGTTCATCTTCCTAACAGAAGTTAACTTTGGTCATTCTCTCACCACCTTACTTTCCTCCCTTCAAAAATATTATTTAAGTATAGTCTATTGCCTCGGGAATTGAGTTCATTCTCATTTGCTTGTTTGAAATTTCCCTCCTTCTCTCTTTTAAATCTAAGTCTTATTCCATCTTTAAAGTTCAATCCAAGTTCCATTTTATTCATGCTGTTTTCATCCACTTCCCCACCAAAATGATCTTACCTTTCAATTTCTGTAGATTATAGTCTACATCACTTATTTAGTATTTAAGTTATGCTACCATGACTAGTTTCTTTTATATGTATGTGGCTCTTCCCCTTCCAGATTGCAAATGTATTGAGGGCAGAGCCTTAACGTAATGCGTTGCACACAAAAGATGCTTGATATATGTTTGATGATGAAGACGAGGATGATTTTTCCTGACTTCAGAGTAGAGGAAGAATTCTGAGGATGGGTGGCAAATAAAAGATTCTGGAGCTAGGGAGATTAATTAAGGAGGCTTTTGCAATAATAGTCCAAAAGGGTGATAACAACATCAACCTATTGTTTCCTTGGCTCAGATCCTTACTATATTACCAGAAGAACTTTAGTGAGATAGTAAAATAAAGGAGAGAAGGGTTTTGGGGCTGCTATGAATTTATGTGAGGGATAAAGGAGAAGTAGAAGTCAGAGTTTATTAAACCTGAGTAACTGCAATAATGATACTAGCATTGACAAAAAAATAAGAACTCAGAAGTGGGAGCCAGATCTAGAGGGAAGATGATAACTTTGTTTTTAGACATACTGAGTTTTAGGGTAAATTGAGTAACCAAGTTGACATGTCTAACGAGCAGTAAAAAAAAACTTTTATCGGCCGAGCATGGTGGCTCAAGCCTGTAATCTCAGTCCTTTGGGAGGCCGAGGTAAGAAGAGTGTCTGAGTCCAGGGGTTCGGGACCAGCCTGGGCAGCTTGGTGAGATCTCATCTCTACAATAATTAAAAAAATTAGCCGGGCATGGTGGCATGTGCCGGTAGTTCCAGCTACTTGGAAGACTGAGGCGAAAGGATCACCTGAACCCAGCAGGTTGAAGTTGCAGTGGTCGTGAGCGTGCCACTGCACTCCAGCCTGGGTGACAGTGAGACTCTGACTCAAAAAAAAAAAACCCTTTTATCACATGCAATTCATTTCAACAAATATTTACTGAACATCTACTATATGCCAGTCACTATACTGGAGATAGAGATAGTCAAATGATACACAATCCCTGGCCTCCAAAACTCATATTGGAGATGGGAAGACAGACTGGTAAATTATAAGGTAGCAAATGGTATAATTGAATTATACATAAAGTGCTATGGGAATTTAAATAGGGGACCAATTGCTTATGTTTCAAACAGGTGAAAGAAATTACAGCAGTTATAGTCTTTAAGTAAGGCCTTAAAATATAAGTATAAATGTGTTCAATAAACAAATTGTGAAATTAATTTCCAAGTAAAATGATAGTTTCAGGCAAAGGTACAGGACATGAAAGTACATGACATTCTAGGGGAACAGCAAGGAGTCTGAAGTGGCTAACAAAAAAGGGATAATGACAGAATAAAGATGGATAATTCAAAAGAGATAATGATTGTCAGAAACTGAAGACAAGGATGTTGTTACACTCCACTGGAGAGTAGTATGTATAATGGTTAAAGGTGTAGACTCTAGAGTCAGACTCCCTAGGTGAAAATCCCATCTCTTCCACTTATTAACTGATAGCTTTGAGCAAGTCACTTAATCTCTCTGTGCTTAAGTTTCCTCATCTGTCAATTGGGGATAATGGCAACTACCTCACAGGGTTATTTTGAGGATTGAGAGTGCTAAAATATGTAAACTAATTAGAGCAATGCTTAGCATATAGCAAGTGTTATATAAAGGTTAGTCCAAGGGCTAAAGAAACAAGGTACTACACCATTGTGTAATACACCAGAAGCCACCTATAAATTATAAATGGAAAGTGTCTAAAATTCGAGACACTCTAAGCAAGGACCCAGGGAGAACTAGGTGAACCTCTTAGTCTCAGATGAGTGGGAGTTTCTTGAGATGGCAAGATATCTGCTATGGAAAGGTAGATCCAATATAGGGAAAGGATGAGGAGCCTGAGGGGAAAAAAAGTAGAATGGCCAGAGTGGAGCTGTTCATTCAGAATAAGTAGAAACTCTCATTGTGGCATCTCCCCTGGAGAGTGAAAATAAAGCAAATTAAGTTGTGACTCACCACCAAACGTATTTTGCTTCAGTTAAGGAGGAAACAGAAAATTAGCCAGCAGGGAGCTTAAAGGATGAGAGAGGAAATAGTAGGGTCCAGTGACATGCATTTTGCTGGGGTTGGAGAACATGGAGGAACCCTCTGAAGAGGGATAACAATTGGAAATGCAGTCCTACCTTGCTAATGAAGCATATCTAGCCCCTTGAGTTCTGATGCTCTCAAGTAACCCATTGTCTATTCCTCAGCCTTCTAGAGCTCTGCTCGAGTGATCCTTGAATAGACTATTGGAATGATTGTGCTTCCCTGTGTGACTGCTCTGTGTGCTGCTGAAATGGAACTGAACTTCATCCGCCCACCCAGCCAGCCCAGGGGTTTCACTTGACAAAACTCGGTTTGAATTCTGGTTTTACCACTTACTAGCTGTGTGATTTCTGAGCACATTACTAAAATTCTCTGAGCCTCAGTTTCCCCATCTGTGAAATGGGAATAAAAATGGTTCTTATATTGTAAAGTTGTTATGATAATTCCATGAAATAATTTATCTATGAAGTGCCTTACAAATTAAGTGCTTAGAAGGTATTAACTTCTATCCCCTTCCTTTCCTTTTGTGCTTGGGCAGCCTAAAGATCCCTTCTTTCTTTCACTTTAGCCTCTCCTGGGGGTTCTGTACCATTTAGTGTCGATAGCAGTAGCAATGGGGAGAAGGAGAAATCACACTTGTATACCTAATCCTGAATTGTAACCACATCTTTAAAATAAAAGTTAAAAAAAAATTAAAAACAAAAAGAAGGAGGAATCAGTCTATGGAAAGACAATGAAGAATGGTGGCTTTTTTTTTTCCTCACACTGAATTTGTAGTAGCGATAGTTTGAGGTAGTCAGTATACCAAAGTAGGAAAGCTAGATGGCCCAAGGTGAGAAATAGCCACTAAAACATGATGAGAGCTGTGTGAAAAAATTTCTACACGTGAATATATTTAATATGATAATATATCTGCATGTTCATATATTGAAAAATTAGAAGGGAACAAGGAAAACTGAAAATATTTTTGTTAGCACAGTAGAAATATGTTTTTGTAATGTTATCTTAATATTATTGTGCCTGCGGAGGAGGATCCTCTCTATTCTTGACGTACATAAATCTCCTTACCTTCTTTCCAAGAGAACAGCAGGAGGACAGGGTGCTGGAGTAAAGGGAATTGTGCAGTGGGAATAACATGCCCCCATCTCATCTGTCCTTCTGCCCAGCCTTCCATTAACCATCATGATCTACCAGAGGCCTGGAGAGCTTCCTATCTGTGGTGCTTCAATGCCCTTGCATCATTAATATCATCATCTCTACTCTTCTTCTAGGAGTGGATCTTATGAGGGAGGTATGGAAGAAGTTGTGCATGCTTAGCTGTCAGTCCGAACCTTTTAGAGCCAACAGGGGACAAAGGCAACAATCACTGTGTAATACTCTGAACTTTCTTGGCAGGTAAATACTGCTATGCATGAAGCAAAACTTATGGAAGAATGTGACGAGTTGGTAGAGATCATCCAGCAGAGGAAGCAAATGATTGCTGTCAAAATCAAAGAGACAAAGGTAAAGCACAGCACTTCAGTGAGGCCAAGGAAGAGTTGACTTTACAAATGTCAAAGTTCAATCCAGATGATTCCAGTTTGATCAGTTTGGATCATGAAAGTAAGAATAAATGAGGTTGTAGGGAGACAGGCAAAGAAGTAATGTTTGGCCTAGTGTTATGAATCCAATAAAAATGATGGCCATTCCCCAGAATGTGTTGGAAATGCTCTATATCTTGACCTGATTAGTGGTTACATGGGTAATGTGTATGCAAAAATTTATTGAGTTGTACATTTAGGATTTGGGTATATTATAAGTCAGTACTAAAAAAGTATTGGTAGAAATGTGGGCCAGGATTATGAAAGGACCGTGAATGCCAGTATGAGGAAAGAACATAACAGACAATGTTAGAATGGAAATGATAGGAATAACTGACTTATTAAATATAGAAGATGAAGGAGAGAGAGAGAAGAGTCACTGAAGACACCCAGGTTTCTAGCCCGGGAACTGAAGAGTCATGGTCAGGAAGGTCAGGTGTGGGCCTACGTGAAGCTATATGGTTTTAGGGTTGCTGGCCTGCTGGTCAGTGTTAGTGATTATAAGCTCATGCTGTGTGTATAATGTGAGACATTTTGAGAGCCTGGAGGGATGACCAATATTTTATGCTGTGCTGGATAGTTGCAGTTTACCCAGGAACTGAAATTTCCAAGAACACTCAGGTATGCATAAAGACATTTAGAGAAATATATACATAGAAATGTAGATACTCATCAAGAAGATACTTTTAAGTAAACATATATATGAAAATGTATTGATATTTTACAGTCTGCCAAAAATATTGCTGAGAGGTAAGTTCCTCATAATTTTTGTAAAATGTAAACAAAAACATAATAGAGGTCTCTGAGTGGTAGCATTTCTTTTATACTTTTTAATCTTCTGAATGTTCTATAATAAGCATGCATTGCATTTACAACCAGAAAAATTAATGTTATTAATAAAAAGAGGAAGTAGATAACCAAGAATATATGACTTGCAGCCTAAGCAAGCAAACTGTAGACAGGAGAAAGAGGGGTTGACAAGAGAGATATAGCAGGGAGGGTGAGAAGGTGAGTGGTTATTTTGAGGACCATGGACTATTAATAAGCTTTATTTTATTATTATTTTTTAGTTGAAGGCTCACCCCGTTGTCCAGGCTGGAGTGCAGTGGCACACTCAGAGCCACCCCAGCGTCAACCTGCTGGGCTCTGACGATCCTTCCACCTCAGCCTTCTAAGTAGCCGGAACTACAGGCGCACACTACCACCCCGGGCTAATTTTTTGATTTATTGTAGAGATGAGGTCTCACCATGTTGCCCCGGCTAGTCTCGAACCCACGGGCTCAAGCAATCCTCTCGCCTTGGCCTCCCAAAGTGCTGGAATTACAGGCTTGAGCTGCCGCACCCGGCCAATAAGCTTTATTTTTAGAATCACTGCAGCATATTTCTTTCATGCTGTTTTTATTGTTTTTAATTAAGCACTACACATTTTACCTTATTTTTTTTCTTTATTCCTTTAAGGTTATGAAACTGAGAAAGTTGGCACAGCAGGTTGCTAATTGCCGCCAGTGTCTTGAACGGTCAACAGTCCTGATCAACCAAGCTGAGCATATCCTGAAAGAAAATGACCAGGCACGGTTTCTACAGTCTGCCAGAAATATTGCTGAGAGGTGAGTTCCTCATATTTTTTTGAAGTGCCTTCTCTTGTGAAAAGGGGCGAGCTTAAAGTCACCTAATTCTGCTCGGGCACGTACGTAGCAGCTGCCACCTGAAGATTTTGCCAGTTAGGTAGTAACTGAGCCTTAGTGGTAAATTACCCTGTGGATTTCCGAACTCTGTTCTCCATCTCTGTAGCCTCCCAGTTCTTTTAAGGTACAGCCAAGCACTAGCTCTAGCTGCTGCCATAGTTATCTGCTGCTCACTCACGACTTGAACTTTCTATGATAGTGTTGTGTTGGTGTAGGGGCAGAGAAACTTTTAGTTACATTGATAGGTGTGTGGCCTTCCTAGTCTATATGCAGTTTCAATTGCTTTCATTTAATTATTCTTCACACACATCTTTTAAGAGTAGTAATTCTTAGACTTTTATTGAATCACTCACCATTTTGAAAATTGGATGAAAGTGGTTAACTTTCTTCTAGAAGAAAAACAATGCATTTTGGATATATACGCAGAAAATGTTGTATACAATTTCAGAGAACTTATGGATCCTTAGAAGCCAATCTATAGACCATTGGCAAAAAAAAAAAATCTGTGGTCCAAAGTGAAACATTATTCACTGTAGTCACCAAGGGCCTATGGGGGCTCACTAGGACAGATTTGACCTTCTTATATCTCTGTCTCATTCACTGAAGACTTTGGCTCCAAGATTGCAATTATCCTTCTATTGCCTCTGCCATTTTTCTAGGTGACTTCAGCAGCACCCACATGATTGACTCATATAATGATCTAGCCATCTAGCTTCCTTGACATCCCCTCTTCCAGTGAATCTGTTCCATTTCATCCACCCACTTCCATGCTGAACCTTACCATCACTCAAAATTGCACTGAAATCATAAATTAAAACATTCTATTTTCTAACTATAACTTCTATACTAACAGCTCTTTTTTTCTTCAAATATGTCTATTCTTCAACTTCACTGAGACCTCTAAGTTCTGACTCCTATACTTTTTTCCTACTTACTAGCTATTTCCTGTCTTCACTTCTTTCTTTAGCTTATTTAGGATCCGTGGTTTCTCATATCAGCTACTCTCTTTTCAATATCCCCAATTCCCTTGCCCCATTGTCCTTTTGCCACACCATATTGATAAAATCCCAACCCTAAATCAGTCCAGCTATTTCCATCTTTTCCATGCCTATATTTGAGTTGCAGAACTCTGCTGCTAAAAATTACTTAACCAAAGAGGATGCTACTACTGGACCACAAATTTATGACTTCTAATCTCACCTGGACCTTCAGTACTGACCTGAAATTCTTCTGTGTTACTTTGGCCAGTTTTCTTTTTAACTTGTCTCCTTAATGGCTATTTTAAATCTTTTGTGCTCACCTCAGAATTCCAGTCCTGCCACCTAACTGCTTATGCTCAGCAAATGCCCTTTTATTTTACAAAGAATAGTAGGTATGAGATGATAAATTCCTCAACTTCTCAAACCAAGCTGCCAGACATACTTACATCCACATTCATTACTTCTACCTTCGTTCTGGTTATACTGGAAGAGATATTATTTGTACTTTTGCCGCATGTCCTCTTTTTTCCATAGTTTCAATTTCTACTCCTCTATAGTTGACTTAACATGAATTTTTAAACCCACTCACATCTCTCCTACCTAAAAACAAAACAACAGAAAAACAACAAAACCCCACAACTTTCCTTTACTGTACCCTCTCTAGCTATCACCGTATCCCTCTCCTTCCCGTCATAGCAAACTTCTTGAAAGACTTTCCATTTCCTCACCCCAATCTACTCTTCTTAAATATTTAAAATTTATTTATATAAAAATAGTACCCTATACGTATTACTACCTTATACATAGAAAGTAAAATATTACTAGAAGTTATATTGCAAGAAATAACAATCTCTTCCTTACCCTCAATTTCTGCTCTCTGAAAATAATAATATCAAGCATTGACTTTGTGCTGGGCATTATTCTAAGTCTTTATAAGTATTAATTTATTTAAATTTCACAAAAACCTTAGGAAGTAAACACTACTATTAATCCCATTTTACAGATGAAAGAACACTCAGAGAGATTAAATGACTTGCCTATGATCACCCAACTAGTAAGGGCAGAGGCAGAATATAAATTTAGGGGGTTTAGTGCCACTGGTGGGTTTTTACAACAATGTCAAGTAATTTCAACTCTATCAGGTGTCTTTATTGGTATGACCTTTACATTTCTAAATAACATTCTTACATCGCTATTTTTTAAAAATTTTAGATGTTATCAATTGACTTCTGCAAATTTGGAAATTTTTTCAGCCATTATTTTCTCAACTTTTTAATGTTGCCTCTTTCCTCTCTAGTGGGTACTCCAATTACATATATGAGGAGGGGACCCCCAAAAAACATAACTTATTTATAAAAATTGTGTATTTATTCTTACATGTTTAAACTTCAGTCACCTTCAAAGTACTCTCCGTTTGATGCAATACACCTATCATGATGCTTTCTCCACTGCTCAAAACAGTTTTTGCCCTCGTCCATTTTGATGCCTTTTGGTGCTTCTGCCGTTTTTTGTTTGTTTTTTGCTTTGTTTATTTCACCTCTTTCACATTAGCAGTACCTTTCCCTTTGAGGACATTTTGCATACAGGGAAATAAAAAAAGTCACTTGGAGCAAGATTGGTGAATAGGGAGGATGGGGCATGGGAGTCATGCCATTTTGGGTCAAAAACTGCTGAACAGGCTGGGTGCAGTGGCTCAGGCCTGTAATCCCAGCACTTTGGGAGGCTGAGGTGGGGGGATTGCCTCAGCCCACAGGTTTGAGAACAGCCTGAACACTTGGTGAAACCTCGTCTCTACAACAAATCAAAAGAAAAAATTAGTTGGGTGTGGTAGTACACGCCTATAATTCTGGCTACTTGGAAGGCTGAGGCCGAAGGATCGGCAGAGCCCAGCAGGTCGACGCTGGGGTAGCTGTGAGCATGCTACTGCACTCCAGCATGGGTGACAGAGTGAGACTCCAACTCAAACCTCCACCCCAAAAAAACAACAAGCAAAACAAAAAAAAAAACAACTGCTGAACACTCAGCATGATGTAGGCAGGTATATTGTCATGGTGGAAGAACCAGTCACCTGTTTGCCATACTGAGGGTGTTTCTTGTGCAAATTGTGATGCAGCCTTCTCAACTTCCAGATAAAAACTTTGACTGACTATTTGATCTGAAGGAACAAATTCTGAGTGTTCTGCAATGGGACCCTCCCTCCAAAAGATAATCCTGGCTTTTGGGGGGAGTTCCCCCTTGTATACTAAGCTACTTGAAATTGTCCTATAATTCACTGATGCTCTGTTTTTTAAAATATTTTTTCCTCTATGTGTTCCAGTTATGACAGTTTCTATTAATTTGTCTTCAAGTTCTTATTTCCTCCCGAGTAGCTGGGACAACATGTGTGTGCCACCATGCCTGGCTATTTTATTTATTTTTTATAGAGACGAGCTCTTGTTATGTTGCCCAGTCTCGTCTTCAACTCTTGGGCTCAAACAATTCTCCCACCTCAGCCTCCCAAAGTGCTTGGATTACAGGTGTGAGCCCCTGCGCCTGGCCAAAATCTAACGGCTTTTAAGATCTTTTCTTTAACCCAGGTTTTCTGAAATTTCACCAAGATTTGCCTTGGTTGTGGGTCTTTTATCATTCATTTTGACTGGGCACTCAGTAAGTCCTTTTAATCTGAAAACTAGTGATCTCTAGTTCTGGAAAATTTTCTTATATTATTCTCCAATAATTTCCTCCCCTTTATTATCTTTTCTCTTTCTGGGATGCTAATTAGCCAGATGTTGGACATCCTATATATTTTTCTCTAATTTAAAAATATTTCATTTTCTATTTTCTATGACTTGGCCTTCTAGTTTTACTATCCATTTCTTTAACTTTTCTCTGTCTTTGTATTGAAATTTTAATTTCACAATCATTTTTTTATGTACAAGAGCTCATTCTTGATCTTTGTTTCTTTTTAGTATTCTGTTTTTACTTTATGTGTGCAAACTATTTATTTTTCTTCCTGGGAATATTAGCATTTAAAAAGTTTTCTTCTATCTGTACATTGTCTTAGTTTCCTCCAAATTTCTTTTCTCTGTTATTTTGTTTAAGTTGCTATCTTTCCCTAAATATCTGGTAAGCTTTTGGCTGTTTGTTTGAATTTAAGCACGGAGAGACAACTGGAAGCTCTGAGTGGGTGGGGACACTTTATTGCTTGGTCAACTTTGCTGTGGGATTATGAGGTGGAATACCAGCTTTTTATTGAAGGACTCCCAAGTGTCAGTTCTGTAGGTTTTTTTGTTTTGTTTTGTTTCGTCTTAAGTTCATTTCCCTTGGGGAGAATCCTCCCAATCTCCTGCTTTTGGTGAGTGGTGGGTGGAAGATATAAGCCTGGCTGCCAGTATTCTGAAAGCCAAGCAGGGAAAAGGAACTGAATGTTTTAAGACTGCTTTTAATATAATGTCAAAGCTCAGCAGAAAGTAAACCTCACATCTCCTGCCAGGATGAGGGAAGGGTAGTCTCTGGTTTAGTGGATCTGAGGATCTAGCTGTTCCTCGTGCAAACATTCAAATTTCTGTGGTACTATAGCAGCTTGATATTGATGGCTTCATGATCCAGCTTTCTCTGGTCCGTTTTTGGTTACCACATATTCATTCCTTTCTAGCTTCCAAACATTTGTTGACAGTCTCTTATTTGTTGGCATCTCTTTTCCATTCTCTTTGTCTTTGTGGGTTTATGACATTTCATTCTTTGACTGTCATTTCAGTGGGATTTCATGAAAGCAAATATAAAACATATATTTAAACCACTGAATTTAATCATGCCCACTCTTCAACCCTCTGAAATGTTTTTCTCCCACTACCACACCATTGAAAGCATTATTTTCAAGGTCACCAAATGAATACCTTGTTGCTAAATATAAGAGACACTTTTGTATCATCTTACTGTTTCCTCTTACTTGATCTCTCAGCAGTATTTGTCCCTACTGACTATTCTTACTTGAAATTTCTCTGCCCTTAGCTTCCATGAACACTCCTGACTTTCTTCCTATCCAGTTTTTGTTTTTGCCTTTGTGAAAAATTCTTCCTTTTACCTATTCCTTTAATGCCATCAATTCTTTGTCATTCTGTCTTAGGCTATTCTCTTCTTTCTCTATACATTCTCTTTGTTGTAAACTCATTAGTTTCTAGGGTTTCAATTATCATCTGTAGGTTGATGATTACCAACTCTTTATCTGAATCTTCTTTTCATAGGCGCATGTATAATCTGAAGTGTAGGTGGAATAGATATCTATTTACGTAGTACGACTTGAGAATCATCCACCCAACAGAAATATTTTTCTCACTGGTCTCTCACAGGGTCTGAAATTCCACCCCATTCCACTATCATTGTATTGTGTTAAGGCACCTTGACTTCAGTTAAAATGAAATTTTAGCTGGGAGAGGCATCCCTTCCCCTTTACAAATGACACTTATTATATTATCCCTAATAGAGATTAATGCCTTGAGAGATTGCAGCAAAATAGCTAGTGTGTTTTGCTTAATACAGAAACACAGAGAAGCACCTGCCCCACAATGTCACTTTTAATCCATTCTTAACCTTCCAGCCACCATTAACATTTGGGAATATAGTAACTCAATATTTATATTTATATATATCTCACAAACATAAGGTCATATTGTGTATACTGTATTATATCCTACATTTGAAACTTAATATATCGCAAACTTTTCTCCCTGTCATTGGATATTACTATAAAACCTGATTTCCAGTGGCCTTGTGATATTTCACCTTTTGATGTATAATACATTACTTATCTCAGGCTCCATTGTTAGACAATTATGTTACATATTGTGTATTGAGTGCCCTTGTAGTTATAGCCTTGCATATGTCTCAATTATTTCCATAATAAAAATTTCATGAAGTAGAACTCTGGTGTCAATGAATATTAATGTTTCATACTATTTAATAGTATAAAATTATAGATATTTAATGTTAAACTGGCCTCCAAAATGTATATCAATTTCAATCCTAATAGAAATATGTAGACATTATTGAATATAGGCATAAAAAACTCCTATCTTGTCATTTATTTGTAATCTAAATGCTATCTCATTTTAATGTACATTTCTTCGATTTCTCATGTATTAATAGTTGGAATTTTTAATATATTTGTTTACCATTTGTTTTCATGCTTTGTGAATTCACTCCTTCTGTTTTACCTATACTTGTGTCACCACTTTACTTTCCGTTCATTTCTAGACACCTTAAATCTGATCTGCCTGCCTCCAATTTTGACCCTTTCCAGTTCATCCACTGAAGTCATAGTACTATTCTGGAAACAGGAATTTGAGCTTATCACCCTTTTCCTTAAAATGCTTAGTGGCTCCCATTGTTCTTAAGATAAAATCCAAAGTTTGTAACATGGACCGCAAGGTCCTACATGACTTTGCCTCATTTTACAGTTCTCAAGCAAGAGAGAACACATATATATCGACATAGTCCTTGCTTAGCTAACGCCTACTCACTGTGTAGGTCATTGCTTAAAATTAACTTTCCCTGGGAAGATATTCCTTAGCTCCCAAGTCTCTACAGGTGACTCTTGTGTATGCTGTATTCACTTTGTAGCAGAACTTCTATTGTCTATTTAATGTCTTTCTCCTTAATGATGTGTAATGTCTTGAAGGAAAGGGCTCTTTGTCTATCTCCAGTGCCCACTACAGTGCCTAGCACATTAGCTGTGCTTAATAAGTATTGGATAGATAAATGTAAAGAAGAAAGAAGATTGGGGAAGCCAGAAAGAAATTTCATGAGCTAATTTTCTGGATTAACTCTTATCCTAAAGAGGTTGCTGTCTCTTTCTTTACTCACCAAATCCTGAAAAACTGGCTATTCAGTGTGAGACCTTAAGATTGTACTGAGTTAGTCATTCATTTGGCTTGTAGTTTATCCTGGAAACATCTGTATTTTCAGAATCAGCCAAGATATGTTGGCAGATGTGTAGCAGGATATACATGCATGAGGATATGTATTTGTTCAACTCCTCATTCCCTTACAACTAGTTCACCATAAAAGTTTCTTCTCTCATCTTCCTACATTAAGTGTTTTTTCCCTCCACTCTACCCTACATACTGTTGCCAAGGAAATGATTCTTTCCACCACGTCATTTGCATGCTCAAGGATCTTCATTGGCTCTGATTCAGAAGATCTGGTACAGGGTTTAACATGTATGTTTTGATAATAGTTTCCTCAGATAATTCTGATGTGTAATAATTGTTAAGAATTGCTAAAATATACCTTTAAAAAAAACAACAGTCTAAAAGGTTAAAGGTATAGAGTTTAGAATCACATAGGACATGAGTTTAATTATATTTCTGACCTTTACAGGTTGTGTGACATTAGGGAAGCTACTTAGCTTTTCAATGTGTCAACTTTCTCATTTGCAAAATGGAAATTACATCTACCACACAAGGTTATGGTATGGAGTAAATTAGATAATGTAGGTAAAGTATATGCATAATGCCTTACGTATACTTAGCATTAAATAAATGCTAGCAGTTGTCATGTTGTTAGTCATTGAGTCAACAATTATATTTTTCATTATATGTCCAACACTGTGTTGGAGACCATGGAAGTTATAAGAGGTACAAAATATGAACCCTGCTCTTGAGACTCTTAGAATTAGTTGAGGAGATAAAACTATCATAGCATTATACAATTAAAGTTAATAAAACGAAATATAAATATTATAAAAGATCAAATAAACGATGTTTTCAGGAGAAGGTGTTAACCTAGTAAGCTGGCTTGTTGACTAGTATTTAAAAAATAGGGAGAAGAACTCTCTCAAATTGTTCTTACCAAGCCTTCGGAGGTCTAGTTTTGATGCTGCCTGCCAGATGGAAAATGATGCAAAGGGAAAATATCCAGTATTAACTTCTCAGAATTAAGACAGGGTGGGGGAGTGTGCTTGAGGGGTGAACTATGTGAATAAATGTGGTATAACGCTTAATTGGTTTCTTATGGTTAAAATTTAAATGGTTTCTATTGGAAAAGCACAGATATGATATTTTCACTTAATGAATAAAACCTCACAAGTCATTTATTTTCACCTTGTTAAACCAGAAATCAAACACTGGATGAAGGTTGCAAACCTATTTTGATGTATATTGATGTACTCTTCTCTTTTCCAGGGTCGCTATGGCAACTGCATCTTCTCAAGTTCTGATTCCAGACATCAATTTTAATGATGCCTTTGAAAACTTTGCTTTAGATTTTTCCAGAGAAAAGAAACTGCTGGAGGGGCTAGATTATTTAACAGGTGTGAAAATGCTGTACTTTTCTTCCCATTTTAATTTTTTTCTTTTGGTGTGATTCTATTTAAAAATAATCTGAAAAGGACAATACTTACAATGAAAATGTTTTATAATCTTTAAGATGATACATGTATCTTTTTAGATAGAATATATTTCAATTTGTGTAACAGAAAAGAAGGATTACTTGTTAAATATTTCTGCAGTCAAAGTTGGTATACCATCCATATTTAAGGGTGAGCACAAGAAATTGCTGGTGAATTTTTCCTTCAGTCTATCTTTAACTATTATGAATCTAACAGTAATATATTTTTACTTCTTATGAAGGTAGAGCTCAGGTGGCAATTAGGAATATTAGAGAATGTCCCACATGGGTACAAATACTACACAAATGGTTTTAAGGAAAATTAGGAAATAGCAGATCAGAAAGAAAAATGCAAGAAATATATGGTTTGCAGCAATTTTAGAAAATGAATGATGCAACCAACCTGTTACAAATGCTGGCTACCTTCAGGATTACTGAATGGTCATTCCATGAGAAATATATACACTTTATCCTTGCAACTATTTTATCAGCATATTAAGATAGCTGTCATTTATTGAACATCTAATTTTGCCAGACATTGTATATTAATTTTATGTTATTAATTCTTACAATAAATCTATAAGGTAATTATTATCCTTTTACAGATGAGGGAACTCACATTAATTTGCACTTGACTATACTTCCAAAAATGTATAATAAAATTTATTTTGGGTCAGGCATGGTGGCTTATGCCTGTAATCCCAGTGCTTTGGGAAGCCGAGACGAGAGGATTGCTTGAGGCCAGGAGTTAGAGACCAGCCTGGGCAACATAATGAGGCCTTGTCTACAAAAAAACAAAAATTAACCAGGTGCGGTGGCACACACCTGTAGTCTTAGCTACATGGGAGGCTGAGGTGGAAGGATTGCTTGAGCTCAGGAGTGCAAGGCTGCAGTGAGCTATGATTACACCACTGCACTCCAGGCTGGGTGGCAGAGTGAGACCCTGTCTCAAAAACAAAAACAAAAACACTTATTTTGAAATAAAAAGCAATAGATTGAGGGTCATGTATTAAGAAAATGTGTGACTTCTTTAGTCTAATATCTAAGTGTTTATACAGACAGACTAGGACAACTGGGAAGTCATCACAAAAATTTAGGCTTATATCTTTGCCTAAAATATCTTTATTGTAGCAGAAGTGGTTTTAGGGAGCTTGAGGTTGCAGCACTTTGCTTCAGGTGGCATGGTTCATGCCACCTAAAGCCTTTCTATTAAGAAAACCACTTCTCCAAGAGATGTCAGGTTAGGCAGGAAGAGTAAGGATCATAAAGAGAGAGTATACTTTCCTTATTATCTTTTCAACTTTTCCTTACAGCCCCAAACCCACCATCTATCCGAGAGGAACTCTGTACTGCCTCCCATGACACCATTACAGTCCACTGGATCTCGGATGATGAGTTCAGCATCAGCTCCTATGAGCTTCAGTACACCATATTCACTGGCCAGGCTAACTTCATCAGTAAGTCATGGTGTAGTTGGGGCCTGTGGCCAGAGATAAGGAAATGTAAGGAAGCAGTAAGCTGCTCAAGATTGGCCGGGGCGCCACGAGGCAAGTGTTTGTAAGCCATGTTAGGTTGTTTAGTACAGTGTTTCATAGACAGTTTAAGCTTCCCAGAGCATTGCAAAGACCTTACTGATTGGTGACAAGCAAGTTGTGCATTTTCTTGCTGGGCAGTCACTGGGGACACTCCCATTATTTATGTAACCCTTAGCCTTTCCTCAATCAATCCATGTCACTCTACTCTCCCAAAGAGAGTACAACTCAGTTTTTGTTTCTGGGTTCTAAGCCACCATCACTGCTGGTTCTGTGTGTGTGAACATCTCTCTCCTTGACTCTTCTTCCACTTCATTATCATGGTAAGATATATTATGTTCAAAGACTTCTCCTTTACTGTGCCTACTTATATCAGTGAATTTGGTGACAGGCCACTTGCCTCTGTCACTGTTCCCTTTATGGCTCCCTTTCCACCAAGAATTACACTAAATATAACCCCATGTCAGTGAGCCACAAAATAAAAGAGGCTGAAAAAGCAGCGATTTAGATCATATGTTATGGTTTCACCTTCTGGTGTATTGGAGCAAGACAAAGCAGAGTAGGAGCTTCACTCACTGATTGCCCATCAAAAGGGTTTGAACTGAAAATTCCCCTCAATGTGCTGGGGGAAATAATGGAAACAAAAGCGGAATTAAAGTTGGATTCAAGACTGGAACAGATTTCTACCCTATGGTTACATCTCCATAGCTGCAAATTAGTATTTTCTTTTACCTTTATGTTTATGCTTTTGTGCCTGACTTCACAAGCTGACATGAGAGTAGTTTTTCCAACTAAACCCTCTGATAGGTTCCTTTTTCCTGTTTTGTGACAATTCTGGGGCAGAATTCTATTTTGTGACAATGGTGGGGTGGAGAGATGAGAGGACATTTTGGGATCAAACTCTAAAAAACACTTGCCTCGTGCAGCTCCAACTTAAGCCACTTGGCCCATGTAGCTATGTTCCCGGGTGTTTCTTCAGGTTGTGAAGTCATAAACTATAAGGCCTCACTGACATACTTGTCTCTTCTACTCTGAAAAGTCTTAGTGCCAGCAACTGTTTCTCTTTCCTGTTATGAGGAGAGCAGTCATGTCCCAGGAGCTGAGAACAAGTCTGAGAAGCGACAAAGATCTAAAGGTTGTCACCTCTGTTTTTAAGGCTATATAGTTCTTTGTAAAGAAAACCTTAAAGGATAATTCTTAATAGTGATAGGATCATAGCATCTTATAATTGGAAGGAATGTTATAAGTCATCTAGTCTAATCTTCTTCCCTTCTGCCAGACATCCAATAGATGATCATCCTGTCACTGCTTTAACATTTTCAGTGATGGGGAAAAATCACTTCTAACAAAATAGCCCATTTGATTGTTGTGCAGCTATAAATAATTGTCAGTGCTTTCTTATGAGACTTAGCTCTTCCTCTTAGTAAATAATAATGACAATAATAATTACATGTGTATTATGTTTTGCCAATTACAAATGTTTCCAAATACAATAACTCATTTAGTCCTTATGAATTTTTACTTAGCCTTCTGAAATAGGTGGTATTAACTCTATTTTACGGATGAAGAAACTGAGACTCAAGTTAAGTGAGTTTCTCAAGGTCACAGAACTACAAAATGGTAGAGTCAAATCTGTCAGATTCAGGCTTAACTCTCCTTGAATTAAACCATAGCTACCAATTAGTCCTATTTCTGGCCTTTTGTGCCTCACTAACAAACCTCATGGATCTTTCACATATTAAGTTAATTTTAGAAGATTGTATGTCCCTTCTAAATTTTCTCTTTTCCAGGCTAAGCATCCTCAATTCTTTCAATAGCTCCTTGTATGACATGGTTTTTAGATTCTTTACCATCCTGGTATCCTTTTTATGGACACACTCCTGTTTGTTAAAGTGCTTTATAAAATATCCTGTCAAAGAAATGAATATAGTACTCCAAAAGTGGTCTGCCACTGAAGAGGATAGCTGGATTATTTACCTTGTACATTAGCTGATGTCCCATCACCCCATACCTTTTTCTCAGCAGCCCACATTAACTACTATTTACTGAGCATATAGTTAACTGAATTTTCTATGTATTCCGAATCTTGGTGTCATACAATTAAGCATCTGAACCGAAATACAACACCTTGAATTTATCCCTAGTATATTTTATCTGGTTAACTTTGACTCCTCATTCCAGCATGCCAAAATCCTTTGGGATCCAGATTCTATCTTCCAATACATTTGCTTTCCCTTGGAGCCTGCCTTTATGGCTTTCTTCAATCAGTGAGAGAAAAGTCCTATAGGACATGGACAAAGGGAGAGCCCTGAAACTAAATTTTAGATGGCAATGGAAAACTATTTTACTAGGAGTAAATATTTTTGAAGATTCAAAATCCCAATCCTACCTGCCAATCTGGCCTGCCACTGTTGGCTGAACCTCAGTTCCGAGAGCAACTTACCCTTGAGGGCTTTTTTTCCCCACATGTTTTTTATCCAGAAATTTTGTCCTTATTGGTTAGGATTTTTCCACCTTTGTTTTTTCCCCCAACTTTTTTCCTTTATTATTAACTTTCTTCCTCTAAGATTTGAAATGATCACAATCAATAATGTTTCACACAATGCTGTTAGCTGAGTGAGAATGCCCACAGATGTTTGGGTGTTTGACTTCTGATTAATGTATTATCTTTCCTCTGTTTCAGTTTTGTGTTTTGCATTACAAAAGCATTGGCCATAAACCCTGACCAGGCAGTCTATAATATATAACAAAAATATAACTTCCATTTCCCCCCTTCCCATTATCATGCAAATGCTCTCCACTACACATTTACACTCAGGTTCATGGATTTTCATATTGTGATCTTTTGCTTTTGAACAAAAGATATACTTGCATTACTGTAATTCAATCATAAGTCCCATCTCGACAAGTTTCAGTGATACCTAGAGAATTACATTTTTACCTTTTTAAATTTAGAAATGATTTCAAAATTTCAGAAAACTTGCAAGACTAACACAAAAATACCCATATTCACCTATTGTTAATATTTTGTCCCTTTTAAAATCATTTGCTAACATTCCCTATTTCTATATTTTTGGAACTATTTGAGAGTAAATTACTTACATCATGAAATTTCACCTCTGATTTCTTCAGTGTATGTTTCCTAAAAATAAGGAAATTCTCTTACATAACCACAGTAGTTACCAATTTTAAGAAAATTACATTGATGCAATACTTTTATCTAAACTACCATTCATATTCCAATTTTTGACATTTGACACAATGTTTTTATAACATATAGACAACCCAATATTGTCTTTTTTTTATTTTTAAAAATCTACTTATTTATTATAGAGTTGTGAGGTACAAGTGAGAATTTACTACATAAGTAGGCTGCATGCAAATGAAGTTTGGGCTTCTTGGTGGCCCTCACTCCCCCTAGTAGTGGACCAGGTATCCTTTGTGTTTTCACGTGCCCCCACCTCCCTCCTTCCCCTAGCAGTGCCCAGTGAATGCTGATCCCACCCTTTTGCCAATGTGACTAGTGATCAGGGACCACTTATGAGTGAGACCATGTAGTATTCAGTTCTGTTTCTGTGATAGTTCACTTATTATGATGCTTTTGTCAATATTGTCTCTTGTAGTCTAAGATCAGGTATTACATTTAATAGTCATATTTCCTTAGCCTCCTTTAATCTGGAACATTTCCTTAGCCCTTCTGTGTCTTTAATGACATTGACATGTTTTAAAATTCTCTTTTATTTTTATTATACTTTATTATGTTGTTCCTTATTTTAGGTTTGTCTGATATTTTCTCATAGATTATATTCAGTACAGCCCTTTCTTAGGATGTTATTTCTGGAGGCATATGATATCCACTTGCCCTTCATTGGTGACGCTAATTTTAATCACCTAGTCAAGTTGCTGTCTGATTTATTCACCGTCTAGTTACTTCTTTTTCCTTTGCCACTAATAAGTAATCTGTGTGGTGATACTTTAAGACCATGAAAATATCCTACCTCGTCGTCATCAAACCCATCTCACTCCCACCCCACCCATTTTAGCATTAGCTGACGATTCTTGCCTGATCCATTCTTTACTACGGTGATTACAAAATGATGATTGTCCAGTTGAGTACTCCCTCCCACAGTTATCATTCATCATTTTACTATAAGCAAGAGCCCCACTCCCTGTTTCCTCCCATGTTTATCAGTATGGCCTGATGAATTCTCTTTTTTTAATGGTTTATAATTCTTTACTGCCCTTATTTGTTTTGGTGCTCCAATTTTCCAGATTTAGCCAGTGGAGCCTTTCAAGGTGACTCTTGGGTCCTTAGGATATTCTCCTATCATTTTCTTGACCCCTTCCTTACTCTCTGGCATAACAAAATGTTCTAGGCTCATTTCGACCTTATCCTGTCCCAGCCTTGAAATCAACCATTTTTGCAAGGATCCTGGTTCCTTTTAGTGGGAGAATATTAGAGACCAAGACCTGGATACTAGAAATACACACAAACACCCACATATGTATGCATATACACATATATGTGAATACCTATTTTACACGTGTGCACATCTGTGTGCACATACACAAGTGTATGCACATTTTGGAAATCATGGGTTCTTATCAATACCTCCAATTTCAATCCTTCCCTACAGGTTATTTTCCATTCCATATTTGTATGCACTTCCTTCCACAGTGTGAACCCTGGCTCCCAACAACATCAACACATGTACTCATTTGCTCAATCCTATAATACATCTAAAATAGTTTCAGAATTGCTTTGCCCATTCTGCTACAAAAACACACCTGCTAACTATAATTCAGGATTTGTTAGTAGTTCACCTCCCATCCCTACTTTGGTGTGGTTATACTATTCATTTGAAATGAAATTTGGTTCATTTGTATCAGTTTGCTTTCAATTTTAGTACCCACTTTTCTCATTCTTGTTGACTTAATTTTGCTTTTTTGAATTTGAAACAACTCGTTTCCCAAAGGAAAAACTATTTTAAAAAGTATACTCAGAGAAGTGGCATTCCCTCCCATATCCTTCCAATCCTGTTACCTCAGTCCCATCCCTTGTAGATAACCAATCTCATGATTTTCTGGTTTATCCTTCCTGTTGTTTTTGTTGTTGCTTTGTAAATTCAAACAAATACATGTATATTTTCTAATTTGCTTTTATTTTCCTCAAAAAAGTAGCATACTATATATATTCTTTTTTAATTTGCTTTCTTTTTTTCCTTTTTTGAGTTGGTATCTCACTCTGTTGCCCAGGCTAGAGTGCCATGGCACAATCACAACTCTCTGCAGCCTCGACCTCCTGGGCTCGGGCAATCCTTCTGCCTCAGCCTCCTGAGTAGCGGGACTACAGGTGTGCACCACCATGTCCAGCTAGTTTGTTTTTTTTTTATTTTTTGTAGAGATGAGGTCTCACTATGTTGCCCAGGCTGGTCTGGAATTCCTGGGCTCAAGCAGTCCTCCTGTCTTGGCCTCTCAAAGAGCTGGGGTTAGTGGCGTGAGCCACTATGCCCAGCCTGCAATTTGCTTTTTTTTAATTGACAATATTTCCTGGAAATCACTCTATATCAGTTCATAGAGATCTTTCTCATTTTTTTTATAGCTATATAGTACTTCATTGTGAAGTTTGTCTTTGTTTGCATTTGTAATGTTAGGTGTGTATCTGAAAGATCATATATTCTCCTTTTTATATTAACATTTCATGTGCAGCTTATGATTCATACAGTGCATTGGTAAATAGATAGGTAAGGCCTCAAACATTATTCTTGGCCCTTATCCTTATTGTCTTTTCATAAGAATCACTTGTCATTTCCACCAACTCTTCTTCTTATTTCTTTAGCATATGTTTGCCCTCCATTATTCTTATTTTTCTAGTTTAACTTAGGCTGTTCAACCTCCTTTCTAAACTAATTTTAAAACCCTTTTGATAAGATCTCTAGCAAAAACACTCATGACTTATTATTTTCAATTTCAACCTCACTAAATCCTTTACTGCATAGAAGTGACTAGATTGATTCACTGGTCATTTTCTTCCTTCCTTCCTTCCTTCCCTCCTTCCTTCCTTCCTTCCTTCCTTCCTTCCTTCCTTCCTTGTCGAAGTCTCACTCTGTCACCCAGGCTGGAGCGCAATGGCACGCTCACGGCCTTCTGCCTCAGCCTTCCAAGTAGCTGGAACTACAGGCATGCACCACCATGCCCAGCTAATTTTTTTTTTTTTTTTTTGTAGAGATGAGGTCTCACCAAGTTGCCCAGGCTTATCTCGAACCTGTGGGCTCAGGCAGTTCTCTTACCTTGGCCTCTCAAAGTGCTGGGATTATAGGTGTGAGCCACTGTGCCCGGCCTCACTGGTCATTTCCTTTGCCCTTTCCTTTTCACCCTCTAGTAGATCTGTGGCTAAAAGTGGTCAACTGACTGAAGATCAGACAACAGTAGAGAGAAGTCTAGATGATCCATAAACTAGAACGTTGGTTGCTCTTTTACTGAAAGTTAGCCAAATACATGTTTTTGATAATGTACATTTCCCTTGTTTAAGCCAATGTTTATAGTTTAAAGACTTTCAAAAGTAGAAGCCTAGTTCTCTGATCCCTTTCCCTACTTGGAAGCGAAGATTCCAGACAACAGTGTGTTCTTGGACCACCCAACCCCACATGAATATAGAAATCAGAGCCAGAAAGGGGTAAAATTTGTAGTGTCAGAGTGAGGAGATGGTATCTTGCTTTGGTTTTCATGTCATCTCCTTTGCTTCCCTATGGTACTTTGGAGCTCAACTAGTTTGGAAGTAAGAATGGGGATGGAATGGGAGAGTAGAATTATGAGCCCTAAAAGCCTTATTACCTTGCAGAGACAAAGGAACATTGCTGTTCACCCCATGAATTGTGATGCAGTGGGGAGGACTGGGCTAGAATTTAAAAATGCCAGGGTTTTATTTTCAGCACCATCACTATCTGTGGTCTTAGGTAAGTTCATTTTCTTCCCTCAATCCTAGTTTGTAAAATGAGGGAAATACTGTGACTAGGTGTCCTTTCAGCTCTGAGTTTCCATGTTCCTGCGTGCTGCATAGGATTGCTCCATCCATAAAACACCAGAAACAACTCTCAGAGGAATAGACATTTGGGGTAAATTTCAGAGACTCTAAGAGTGGTGATTCTATGATTTTGTGTAGCCTCCATTCCAGTGTTAATTGGCAGACAATTGAAGCAATGTCTTTTGCTAATGGTTGCATTCAATTGTCAGAAGCAAGGAACCTGGCATAAGCTTAGCTCTGTGAGAGAAAATAGTGGAGTCATAAGCCCTGGTTCATCTCATTATGTCTTCCAAGACACAAAAGAAAATAAAATGATTTCACTTTGGGGCAGGGTATGGCTTATAAAGAATTTTCACTGTTTTTTTCATCCTATCTCTCTTATCCACTGATTATTGCTCTTGTCTCTTCTCACTTTACAGGCCTGTATAATTCCGTGGATAGCTGGATGATTGTGCCTAACATTAAACAGAACCATTACACAGTGCACGGACTCCAGAGTGGGACGCGCTACATCTTCATTGTTAAAGCCATAAACCAAGCAGGCAGCCGGAACAGTGAACCCACCCGACTAAAAACAAACAGTACGTTGTGGTGATTTTTTTTTTTTTGAGTTGGAATCTCACTGCTTCTCCCAGGCTGGAGTGCAGTGACATGCTCACGGCCACCCCAGCATCGACCTGCTGGGCTCCGGCGATCCTTCCGTCTCAGCCTTCCAAGTAGCCATTACTACAGGCGTGTGCTATCAGGCCCAACTAATTTTTTTAAATTTTACTTTTATAGAAATGAGGTCTCGCCAAGTTGCCCGGGCTGGTCTCAAACCCGTGGGCTCACGCAATCCACTCACCTTGGCCTCCCAAAGTGCTGAGATTACAGGCTGAGGCACCGAGCCCAGCCTGTTGTGATTTCTAAAGGAAAACACTCCCTGCCAGTGACGAACTACGCTTAACCTGAGCAGGCACCTACAGCAGTGTATGAAAGCAGTGACATTCGGTAGAGGAGCTTTACTGTTGTAGTTTTTGCTTTGGGCAAGAGCTTTCTTGGTGCTCATGGGAGATTTATAAACACAGAAATATACATATAATAGCTGGTAGCTTGAGAAGATATTAGATAAAGAATTTTTCTCTGCATTCTACCCTCCCGTATTTGGAGGACAATTGAGTAAAAAAGCATTATTTGTGATACTCTAATAAAATTCTACTGCAGAGAAGTCATATCTGTTAGGAGGCTTTTAACTAACAAAAAGTACAATTAACGTAACAAACAGCATTTGTTAGTAGTTTAAATGAATAGTATATTTTCTGTCTATTTTGCATAGCAAGAGGTAGGTATTTCAGGGCTGGTGCAGCCACTCTGTGATATTATAAAAGATGCAGGCTCCTTCTCCCTTTGTGCTTATTGCATGGTCACAAGATGGCCACTGAAACTTCCAGATGTCATATTTCCTCTCATAACAAGAAGGAAGAAAGTGTTGGTACAGGTTTGCTGGCTATTCTTTTATCTGAAAAGCAGAAACTTTTCTAGAAGTTCCTCCTGCTCTGTATGACTTCTGCTTCCATCTGCTTCCATCTTATTTGCCACTCCTAGCAGCAAGGAGATCGAGTAACTTAGCTTTCCCAGCCTCTAGAGTGAAATTGCGTAATAGAGAAAATTAGGAATGGGTGTTTTGTTAGCTAACAGAAGTATTTTGTATAATAAAGTTCTTGCTATGCCAAGCAACTGCCCCTGTCATAACAATGTTTTTGTCATATGGTTTATAAGTAATTATTTGTTATAAATGATCTTATACAAATGTTTTCCCTGATCATTTATGATGCAGCAATCACTCTAACAAATTTGCCTAATTGTATGTTGTTTACATCCCTATTGTAAGAAGGAAAAAAACAAAACAAAAACAAAAACAACTATTCTGTTGCAGAATTCTCAGTATCTTTTTTTGCCATGAAACAGCAATTACCTCATCAATTCCCCTCACTTCAAACATCATAATACTCCTTCCCTTAAAATCTACCCAAACCCCAAACTACCGACTGAAATACAAAACATATTTGAGGACATGAAACTTTGAGCACTCTCCTTTAATTTGATAATAGTATATCATAGGGAGAATAATTAGCCCCTATATGATTGGAATATGACTTCTTGCAAGATTCTCTTAGGAGAGATACACTTTTTCCCCCCAAAGTGGGAAAATAAATGCCTTTGCAAAGGTTGTTTTATGGGAGATTGACCTTTATTCTTATTTTATTGACAACTCTGGCTTCTGGCCTGCATCCTTAACATAATCTAAATATTGCCAACTTGCACTGACCCAAGAATGATCATCATATTGAGGATACCTTGGTAGCGATGGTCCTGGGGGACAAAGGTAGAATCTTTTAAAACTTCATTATGCTTTTTGCTTTTTTCTACTTTTTTCAGGCCAACCCTTTAAGTTGGATCCCAAAATGACTCATAAGAAGTTGAAGATCTCCAATGATGGATTGCAGATGGAGAAGGATGAAAGCTCTCTGAAGAAGAGCCATACTCCAGAGAGGTTTAGTGGCACAGGGTGCTATGGGGCAGCAGGAAATATATTCATTGACAGTGGCTGCCACTATTGGGAGGTGGTCATGGGTTCCTCAACATGGTGAGTTGTATCCCATTTTTCTTTTCTGTTGTTAGCTTTCTAAGAGATTCAATTCTATAGTACAACCATAATACCAGTATGTCAAAGTTAAAGGTATGTGATGAAAACCATTTCTAGAAAAATGTGCTAGCCTTTTCATCAAATCATAGAAAATACACTGGTCTAGGAGCTGGAAATTACTACATCACTCTAATTGCTAACTTTTTAAAGCTCTAGTGATATCAGTATTATGCATCTAAATTTAAACTATTTAAGGAACATGCACTTTCTTTCTTATCTTCTGTGGTGTCTAGCACAATTCAGATCATTCGTAAATATTTATTTTCTTTCCTTTCCATTGTCTCACAGGTATGCAATTGGTATTGCCTACAAATCAGCTCCAAAGAATGAATGGATTGGCAAGAATGCCTCCTCATGGGTCTTCTCTCGCTGTAATAGTAACTTTGTGGTGAGACATAACAACAAGGAAATGCTGGTGGATGTGCCTCCGCAGTTGAAGCGTCTGGGTGTCCTCCTGGATTATGACAACAACATGCTGTCTTTCTATGACCCAGCTAATTCTCTCCATCTTCATACTTTTGATGTGACCTTCATTCTTCCAGTTTGTCCAACATTCACAATCTGGAACAAATCCCTAATGATCCTGTCTGGTTTGCCTGCCCCAGATTTTATTGATTACCCCGAGCGGCAGGAATGCAACTGCAGGCCTCAAGAATCCCCCTATGTTTCTGGGTTGAAAGCTTGTCATTAAGTTTCAAGAGAGCATGTAATTCACTGACTCTCCAGTTCAGCAGTTTTTCCCCTCCTAAACCTAAGTTAGCATTCAATATATGAGATACAAAATAAAGTTCGTTTGAAGCATCCCAAATAACTAGATATTGTAGATTTAATTTTTGTGCATCAAAGCTTGTATTTGAATTCATGTATTGAATTTCTCAGAACAAGTTATCTGAATGGGTTTGATCCATTGAAGAAAACATTTAGAGAATGCCTCTGTTGTCATTGGAGAATTAAAAATTCCCAACAATTTAGGAGTATAAATGATATTGGAAGTAATTAGGCTAATTCTAGGTAAATAATGTAGAAAGATGCTCTGAGCAAAGGGCTAGCCAGCCAGAAGGGATGGTGGCCAGTCTTTCTAGTACTGGCCAGTTTGACTAATAGAATTTTGAACAGTGTCAAATTATCACATATTGTATGTCACTTGATTAAAACCTACAATCAAGGGTTTATTATAAGGAAATCATGAATATGTATATATAACATATAAAATAAATTATACATTCATTTTATATATTATATATATATACACACACACACACACAAACTTTTTAATTTGCTCATTTGAGTGAGAAATATACAAGAAGGGAAAATAAATTACACTATCCATTTTTGTCCCCTAAAGGAAACATTAAAATCAATAAATATTTCTCTCCTCCCTCTCTATCCCTTCTGTCACACACACACATGCATGACATAAATAGTAAGAAGAGCTCTAGATTCGATTAGGAGAGATTTGGGGATAAGATTTCACAAGAGATGCTGCTGCTGTATAGAAAACTGATCCAAGTAAAAGGACCCTATGTAGCACAATTACATTGATGCTACCTAATGAAGGAGGCACACCTGAAATATTAAAAAAAAATCTGTCACAAAATATTTCAAAGAAATACAACTTCATTCCTTTAAGTACATATAGTTACTAGAATTAGACTTTTAAAAAGTTGCACAAAAGAGCTTCTTTAGCCTACTTTACTTAACCAGTAAGAAAGGAGTATTACTGATGCAACAACTATTTGCCTATAAATTTAGTTGTATTTTCAGATAAAACACTTCTGAAGTGCTTAAGAATGCCTGAAAACAATCTGTTTTCTTAAATAGTTTTAATAAGCATTCCTCTTGCAATCTTGTTTACACTATTCATTTGCTTAGTCAGTCTTTTCTGGCAAATACAGGTATAAACTTCATTCCTCGCCAGTATAGTTGAAAGGAATGTAGCTTTATGGTCTGTGATTTTGTTCTTTTCATTGCAGGGACTGGGAATATCTGGGAACCAGAGCTTTCTCCTTTCCAGTAGCTAACTGTGCTTCAAGGGGCCGTCTACTCCTTGAGAGTTGTGAAAAATATTATTGTCACACAATTACATAGTGGTAGTTGTAATAATCTCCCAGACTGGAGCCTTAAAATGATGTCAGAATTTTTCCCCTCTTCCTTTCCACCAGCTTAGTGGATGCCCATTTATTAATTCATTCAATAAGCTATTAGATGCCAGGTACCACACTACTGCCATGGGAGTGCACTAATAAAACACAGTCCCTGCTGGCAAATGGCTTACTATGCTGTAGAAGAGACAGAGTTTCTATATAAATCCCCCCAATAGCAGTTATGTATTGTTTGTTCACCTAACATGGAAAGTAAGACTGATATAAATACAGAAGGAAGGCTCAAATTTATATATTTAGGGACAAAGTCAGTTTTCTTGGTTTTAAAGACCATATGTACTTACTGCTAATCAGGGAATGAGCAACCTCAATACAATTCATCAGTGCTGGTAAATAGCTTTCTGTAATGGAAAACTCATAACCCTTGGATTAAAACACTCCTAGTTTTTCCGTCATTTATTAGTAGTATGACCTATGACAGGTATCTCACTTTGACCGTCTGTTTCCTCTTCTGTAAAATAATGTCTACTTCACAAGGCTGTCTCAAAGATTTAAAAAGATAGCACGTGTAAACTGTCTAACATAGCACCTGGAATTTATGGCATACTAAGTGTGCCATAAATATTAATTTTATCCCCCACTCCCAGCTCCAGTATAGCATAGCAGTGCTTTAAAATGTGTGCTCTTCATTTCTCAGTTACCCTTGTCCCTCCCCTGGAATATATCCCCAAATTTTTAAGCAAAATAAATGACCTTCCCCTTCATAAGACCTTTCACTGTCTCCCTTAGCACTCAGTGGAAAGTCCCAACTGCTTTCGGTTTGGTTTTTCATGTCCCTGTTTGCTTCCCCAGCTTGTCTTTTGTTACTTTCCTCTTCACCTTGGTTACTCTAGGCAACTTTAACTATTTACACAAATTGTTCTCTGGTCCTGAAGCAGAGACATTATTAACAATTTTAATGCTCAGAGTAAACAATAGGAATTTTTTTTCTTTTCTTTCTTTCTTTTCTTTTCTTTTTTTGAGTTGAAGTCTCACTCTGTCGCCCAGGCTGGAGTGCAGTGGCATGCTCACGGCTACCGCAGCCTGGACCTGCTGGACTCAGGTGGTCCTTCTATCTCAGCCTTCCAAGTAGCTGGGACTACAAGCGTGCATCACCATGCCCAGTTAATTTTATTTTTTGATTTATTGTAGAGATGAGGTCTCGCCAAGTTTCCCAGGCTGGACTTGAACCCGTGGGCTCGGGCAATCCTCTCACCTATATAATCCCAAAGTGCTGGGATTATAGGTGTAAACCACTGTGCCTGCCCTTTTTTTTTTTTTTAAAGACACGGTGTGTCATTCTGTTGCCCAGGCTAATCATAGTTCACTGCAGCCTCAAACTCCTGGGGTCAAGGGATCCTCCTGCTTCAGTTTCCCAAGTAGCTGGGACTACAGGTGCACACCACCATGGCTGGTTAATTTAATTTTATTTTGTAGACATGCTGGTCTCAAACTCCTACCCTCAAGCAATCCTCCAGCCTTCCAAAATGCTGGGATTACAAGTGTGAGCCACTGTCCCCCACTGCCAGGATTTTTTTTAAATTAAGGGAATAGCGTGAAAATGCTCTAAGTAGAGAACATTTCACCTACATCCTAATCCAATTTCCTTTGCCTTGCCCTTGGCTCTCCAAAGCTATTTATTTTTGTGTTCTTTAGATTGTAGTGCTCTGGGACAAGGCTCTAATATTCCCATCCTACTTTTGACTCTACCCTGGACTACCTACCTTTCTCCTCCCCTATCCCCTCTCAACTAGACAAATTCCTGACCCCCTAGACTGGGCTATGTGTTCCTCTTTAGAGTTCCTATCATCCTGAGCATCCACCTCTCTCAGCAATAATCACATTGTATAGCGTTGTTTTTCAAAGTGTGGTCCTCAGACCACTCATGTTAGAATCACCTTTGGTGTTTGTTAAAAAGACTGATTTGGGGATCCCACTCCTGACCTACTTAATTAGAATATCTGGGTCTATAGGTTAAAATGTACATTTTTTACAAGCTCCTCATGTGATTCTAATGTACACAAAAGTTGAATGTATAATAATAATCTTCCCTACTAGACTGTGAATACTTTGAGGGCAAGGAGTGTCTTTTATTGTTCTTATTGTTGTATTTTTAATACCTAGCACAGTATCAGGAACAGAGTGGTTGCCTGGCTAATGTTTATTAAATGAATGTATAAATGAACAAATGAATTACCACAGTTCCCCTACTGTACTCTGATGTCCATAGTGATATTTGTTATTTCCTGGGCAGAAAAGCTTGGTTACCATTGCATTGGGGCTATATTGATAATATTTTGCATAGATACAAGGGCTCATACATATAAATGAGCATTTTGCTTCTCAAAGTCTTTGGACGCTATCTTGGGGAATTGTCTTTGGAGTTTGTGGCACTATTATTTTCAATAACATTTCAGTCTTTTCAAATTTTGCTCTTTGAAGATAAATTTAAATTTTGGTTATAGCCGAACATTACTCAGAGCTAAGCCTACTCAATAAAGTAGGAAATTAAACTGGGTTTGGGGTAAGCAATGAAGTTTGACTCTTGAGCTCCAACTTCTGAACCAAATAATAAAAAGTGATCTCTAAGATACAAAGTGGTGACAAAGTACTCAGTGGGGGTGTGATGAGTCCCAGATATTTACTTCAGTAAAGTTGACTTTCACAGACCCCTGACAAGTCATTGACTACCTCTAACTAAATCCAGTTGGACAAAGAGGATAGGACCTGTGTTTAACGTCTTCAAGGAAGGTGACTCCATAAGCTTTTGTTGTTGTTGCTTTACTCAATCTATTCTCCATAACCCTTTCTACTAGAAAAGTATTTTATGTCTGCAATTTATGCTTGTTTCCTCTTTTTATATTGTCTTATTGAAAAAAGCACAATATAATCAAAAATAAAGTTAAACTTGTTTTGCAAATACGAAAGACATTTTAATGCCATGTTGAGGTTCTGGCTACTTGTAAGTAAGTGTAACTGCATCTGGATGTATTTTTATTCTATTGTGGATCTTTGGATGCAGTGAAATTCAGATTGCAGCAAAATCACTTATACATTCTTTTCAGCTAAAACACACTAGATGAATTCTCTAAGCTTCCATGGTTTACATATTTATATATGACTACCTGGGTGGAGCAATCCATGGAAGGACTTTTGAATAAGCTCAATATTTGATACCCTTTCCTCCAAAGAATGGAGACTGTGTGACTGATAGATAAGAACCATTCCTACACTTATTGCTAGCTCCTGAAGCCAATTGCAGCCTCGGAGCCATTGGGCTGTATTTGGCTGTGTATTACAGGTTGGACAGATTGATTTGCCATCAGGTCAGGCAAAACTGACTTTTATGGTGTGGTCTGCCAGCTTCAGACATATGCTGTATTGTTGTTATTGGCTAGAATATTTATTAGACTATTGCTGGACTTTTTTTTTAATCAAATGCTTTACTCCAGGCCTGTTTGTACTGGGAGCTCTGGACCAATAGTGTCTCTCTTAGTAACAGAAATGTGAGCATCTGTGGATTACACAGCTTCATCCCTCTCTAAAATATCCCAGTCCATCCAAAATGCTATATTATGAATTAAATAAATATATATGTATTCATGAGTTCTTGGTTGTCTCTTACTGAAGTTTAACTTGGGGAGGACCAAAAGGAAGATGTCCATGAGTTACTGGAATTGGGTAAGTGACTTGGGGAAAACCAATGATCATATAATAGGTAGTGATCGGGGCAGAGAAGGCCCGGGGGTGAGATCCAATCATGAATACTGATTTCAGGAGAGGATACAGTCAAGAAGACTAAAGAAATGGGTCAGGCACAGTGGCAGCACATGCCTGTAATCCAGCAATTTGATAGGCTGAAGCGGGAGGACTGCTTGAGGCCAGGAGTTTGAGACCTTGTCTCTTAAAAAAAAAAAAAGACAGGCATGGTGGCATGTGCCTGTAGTCCTAGTTACTTGGGAGGCTGAGGTGGGAGGATCTTCTGAGCCCAAGTGACATAGTGAAACCCGTCTCTCTCTCTCTCTCTCTCTCTCTCTCTCTCTCTCTCTCTCTCTCTCTCACACACACACACACACACACACACACACACACAGAGAGAGAGAGAGAGAGAGAGAGAGAGAGAGAGAGAGAGAGCGAGAGAGAAAATGTAAGGTCCAAGGACACATGACATCCAGTTTCAGAGATTGGAGCAGAAGGGCATAAGACCAGAAGCAAGTGAGCCGACTTCCTGTTAAACATCTGGCCTGCAGGAGGAGCCCGAAAGGGTTAGGAGACCCCTCGGGGCTAGAATTGGACATATTTTAATCAGAGTTGTGGTTGTCCTGAGACTACAGGGGTCATGCAATGTGAAGTGAAGTAACACAGACATGGGTGGCAGCTTGAAACAGGTCATCAGACCTGGGTCCTGTAAAAGCTATAGCCCATAGGCAAAATGATTAAAATACAAAAGAGAGAAGAATTTGGAATATCAGGGGTTTAATGGTCTATTAGCTGTTTGGGCAAATGCTGAATATGGGGCTATTATCCACAGCTAATATTCTAATTATATTTTTGTGATGTGATGTTTGGAAAGGCTCACTCTTCTTAATGTGCCAGGGCAGAGGAGACATAGGGTTCTTTATACTCCTCTTACCTAGGAAAAGAATCGGTCCTATGGTTTCTGAATCTGAGCCTGTAGATGGGGGTGAGGGAGTCTCAGTTATGGAGGTTAGGAGTTACAGAGACCAAATAGGTTATTGCAGGGATATTGGAAATGTATATACCATGATAGCTAATGCAAATACTCTTCTCCACTGTGAAGTTCCAGGAATGGAGGATGAAGATGATTGATTGTAACTCTTGGATACAGTGTGCAAATTACAGTTGTGACTGGTCTGCCCTGGTGAGTTACTAGTGGTAGTTGAAAAAGGGAGCATTTACTGGAGACACAGGAGTAAAAGTGGAAGCTTTTACCAGGACATAGCATGGAAACTTGTATATAGTAGATGCTTAGTAAATGTTGGTTGAATAGAACAAGTAGGACCTGATAAACATAATGACAAACAGGCCACCTCATACATTGTGAGGTTTTGTGAACTCACCACTGCCACTTGTCACTTGTATGATCCCTCTCAGGCATCTATTCCAGGTCCATCATTCCCATGACTGCTTCTTGCCATTTTTAAGGCCAGACTCCTTCAAAGGGGACAGTTAGAAGAATTAATGAATTAGGCATCAATAATATGCTAATGAAGAGATGTGGGCAAAATGTATACACCTGTACCAATTCCTTGCCCTACCTCTTCCTTCTCAGAAAACAAGAAATACTAACAAAGGCCTTCTAGAGAAAATGCTCTCATTGTCTAATGTGTGGGTGCTAAGCTTCAGACTTTCAGGTTTAGCAGGTTCAGCCAACAAATTCCCTGGCAGACTTGTAGGGAATATATTTGGGTCCAAGAGGAATCTTTCAAATAATGGAATATAGATGTCAACTGAGTCTTGGCAGAATGCCTGTGATCCTTCCTTGCCTTGTACACAGAATGCAAAGAAGATCTGCTACTCTTCTAGCCAGATTAAAAGTCACAAAAAAAGGGAATTTGGGCTGATTTTCCCTTTGATGTACAGTAGCAGAAAAAAGCCATTATGAACTACAACTTTTTGTCCAGCTCAACTCCCTCAGTGATAAGGGAAAGTTTTGTGATATCCCAGAAATGTGCAATTCACAGCAAGCAGCTGTCAAACACATAAGTCAAAGTTAAGTCCAAAGCTTAACTGATTCAGCAGCTAATGATACAATGAATTACTTTTAGATTCGGTTTCTTTTTTTGCATAGTGAAAAAAGAGCACTCATAGGTTCCAGCTCCTAGTCGTCCTTGTCCCAAACAACAAAAATGATGTCAATGAAACACAAGAAGACAGAGGACTGCCATGTGAGTTGTGGGATATCTCTCTTTTTTTTCTCCTCTTTTTGTCACCCAGGCTGGAGTGCAGTAGCATGCTCACAGCCACCACAGCCTCGACCTGCTAGGCTCAGGCAATTCTTCTGCCTCAGCCTTCCAAGTAGCTGAAACTGCAAGCATGTGTTGCCACACCCGGCTAATTTTTTGATTTACTGTAGAAATGAAGTCTTGTCAAGTTGCCCAGGCTGGTCTTGAACCTGTGGGTTCAGGCAATCCTCTTGTCTTGGTCTCCCAAAGTGCTGGGATTACAGACTTGAGTCACCGTGCCCAGCCGGGATATATCATTTCTAAGAAGCTGATTTTTGTAGTCTGTAGCTCTATTCTGAGGGAAGTGGATCAGGAAACCTTGTACCTTACCAGAACCCAGGAAGCGGGAGACAATGGAAAACTTTCTCATGACAGTCTCCCAGGGAAGATAAAGAGACAAGTGAGAAATGACCTTGAAGCAGCTCCTCTCAGGCCTTCCAACCTTTTGTGCGCTGGAAGGATCACAAGCATTCTGTCAAGACTCAGATTAGCTGTGTGGTTCAAGCCTTTGCCTGAGGGTCCATTGTGGGTATTGTCAGACCTCACAAGGTCACTAGGGTGCCAGGGTGGAGTCCTTCTCCTATGAAGATTAGCTGAAGCTCCATGTAGCTTCCCCAGGAGGAAGCAAAAGGAAAGTCAGGATATGTTGAAAAGTCTTCTTTCTCCCTCCCTTCTGCAGACCTTCCATTCATGTCCTTTCATTCTTCTCAGTCTCTTTGGGGTTGAGGGTGGGGACGGGGCAGAGATTAAAGGAATAATTAAGATATACAAGACATTTAGTCCCTGAGAGATTCAGTACCAAGGCCAGAGAATCCAAAGGCCCAAGTCTGTTGCTATCCAGCTCTTAGTTTTTCAAGGTCCCCTCTAGTTCTGACGGTATGAATTTCCATAAATACAAATTTAGTGAATGTAGTGCTACAAGCCTAATCTGCATACCTTCCTCAAGAATGTTGGGACATCAGGGCAGATCACCAGGAATCCTATGACTGTTACAGAGAAGTGGATGACATTACTGCTACTTTAGGACCACCATCAGATTCCCTTTTGGAGTGAACATCCTCTCCTATACACACTTCAATTGGACCTCCCCTTCCAATCTCCCCTATTTATATTTGCCACCATTATTTATGAGCTTTCCACTTCAGCCCTCTCCTCCATCCTGCTTTACTTGATAACCATACAATAGTGCTCTAGCTAGCCTTGTCTCCGTTTCAAATTTCAGATTAGCTGTCTGACAGTCTTCCTTATGTCTATGAGGGGAATTGCCAAAGACATTCCACTTTCCAAGGGCAGAGTAGTTCACTTGATATAGCAACTGACAGGGATGCTACATGCCACTTTGCACAATCATGACCTTTCCCCCCCAAACTCCCACAAATACACTCCTTATATGGGGCAGAGGAGAGGGTCTTGGTATAGTCACCACTGCAATTAATCATTCAACCATTCATTTATTCATTCATTCCATAAATAGTTTACTAATGGCCCCGTCTTGTCGGTGCTGGAGCTCAGTGATGAATAAGACAAGTCTCTGCCCTCATGAGACTCAAAATCTAGAGGAGGTACAGATGATCAATGGGTGAACACTTTTCTAATCATATGAGCTATCACTGACTGGTTGCTTAGTGTGCCTGACACTATGCTAAGCACCTGAAATACAGTGATTTCTTTAATCCTCCAAGCAACCCAATGAGGTAAAGTCTATAATTGGTTCCCTAGAACATGAAGTTAATTCCAGCGCCCATGCCCAGACCTGCAGATTCCTAGATAACCAGTGAGCAGCTAGCAAGGGTCTTTGCCATGACTGCCTTTGGCACGAAGTAAATAAGTTTGAGGCCCAGCACTGAAGAAATGACACAGCCCATCAGCACCTGAAGTCGGGGTTAACCAGGAGGGCCTTCCAGGACTTCTGTAGAAACCCTCAAATCTGCCCCCGCCCCTGGCGCGGTTTTCTAATCATTTTTTGTCTTCTTTCTCTTCCCTAGTCCCCCTCCCCTTTCTCGTCCAGCCCCTCCCCCTGGGCCGCCCCCTCTCTGAGTCATTTCCACTTCCCCGCCCCAAGGACCTTCGCTCTCTCTGGAATCCCGTCCCCGCTGACAGGAAGTAGAGGAAGGGCAAACTGACTCTGGGGACCAGGTGAGAGCTTTCCCCAGTGAGGATGAGAGCTTTCCCCAGCCACCTCCTCGTTTTCCCCGGCTCTCCTCCCTATTCCTGGGGACGGGAATCCTGAGAATTCCCTCTGGCCGAGCTGCCGGAGTCCCTGCCATCTGAAGGCCCTGCTGGCTGAGCGTGGGAGGTGCCGCACCCCGCCCGGTGTCTCCTGGGATGTGAGGAAGGAAGCGGCGGCCCAGTCAGACGGGCCTGTGGGGCTGCCGCGGCTCGGGTTCCGCGCTGGGAGGGATTTCGCTTCCGCGAACCTGAGGGGCGTGGGAGGGCCGGCCCCAGAAGCCAGCGGTTGAGAGGAGAGAGGGAAAAGGCCCCCAGGGATGCGTGTGGTGGGGTGCGTGCGTGCGCAAGTGGGCTGGTACGTATAGTGAGGGAGAATGCGGGGGTGGGGTGGGGGGTGCTGCTTGTACGTGTGGGGGAGATGCGAGTATGTGGTGGGTGATTTCCACAGGTGCCGGCGTGGGGGCGTGCGTGTGGTGACAGACACATGTTCAAGCGTGGAGACTCACAGCGGTGCCAGGCGGGGATGAGCGTGTGCGCTTGTGGAGGTGTGTGTGAGGGCATATATATGCATCTGTGCTTGTGCGTGGGGTGCGTGCGTGCGTGGAGGTACGTACGTGGGGTCGTGTGTGTGGGGTGCTGCGTGCGTGTAGGCGTGCGGTGGCGGAAGAAAGAACCTAAAAGAATGCTGACTGACAGCAGGTGCTGGGACTGACACTACCTACATGTGCAACTGAGGTAAAGGTGTCAGAGAAGCTCTTGCTGACTGAGCTTAAAGTCATGATTCTTAACCTTTTTTTTTAAGGTGGGCGGTAGGATGACACGGAGCCCTTGAAAATCAGGAAAACTATCGACCATCTCCTTTTTAAAAAAAAATTATTATAAAGATGTGGGGTACAATTCAGGGTTAGGTATACAAACACTGATCATGCAGGTACCCCTGTGACCATTTCCTTTTTAAAAACTGCCCCATGGATTGCATGTAAGCATAGAGGGTTTGTGGGCCCACAGATGGCCATCTGTAGCCCTCAGATATGTTTTCAAGGGGGGAGAAAATCCGAATAGATTACTTTGTTATCTGCCATTGTGTCTTTTGATTCTGTGAGAGAAAATGGAACAGGTGACAAAACTGCTGCCTAATCTTTCTATGGGCCTGTCGTTGGCTTGGTATAGCTTTGAGGCTAGCTAGGTTTGCTGCTCTTGTGTGACATGGTGGCTGCAGAGTGGGGGTATAAAACAGGATCACTCCCAGAGTAAGAGAGTAAGAGTGCAGAAGGGTGCCTCGTGGACTTCCGGATAAAACATGGCCCCTTCCCAAGCCAGTTCTGGTAGATCTCACTAGCCTCAAGTCTTGCTGATCAGCTCCTTAGTAAGTTTGGAGTGAAGAGGTTTGTAGTGCTTTTGTGTGTTATTTTCCCCCCAAGGATCTAGACAGCCTGTGGGTAGTGTGGGGAGTATGAATCCAAGATTGGGACTTTTTGGGTAAGTGGCAAGGACTTGGGCTCTGATCCTATCTTTAGCATTAACTAACAATGTGACATTAAGCAATTTTCTTTTTTAAAAAAACTGTATCATTGGTAATGGAAGGGCATTTTTGGGTCATTGAATACTATATTTTTAAATTTTAGACCCGGGGATACCCATGCATATTCATTACATGAACACATTGTACAGTGGTAAGGATTTGGTCTCAGGCGCCCATTACTCAGATAGTGAACATTGTGCCACATAAGTAAAGTAATTTCTTAAACTTAAGCTCCCTTCCCCCTCCCTCCTTATTGGTGTCCTCAGTGTCTATTATTTCCATCTTTATGACCACTTAGCTTTCACATATGAGTGAGAACATGCAGTAATTTTGTGGGATTTTTTTCTGTTTCTGAGTCAGTTTACTTAGGATGATCTCCAGCTCCATCCATGTTGCTGCAAAGAACATGATTTTATTATTTTTCATGACTGCTCATTAAGCAATTTTCTTGATCTTCCTGTGCCTCACTTTACTCATGTATAACATGGATTGGTATCTCAAAGGGTAGTTGAAAGTGTAAAAAAGACTATAATAAATTCCCAGAATATGTTAACCAATGGCAGCATACCTAGAAATATGTGTGTGTGTGTGTGTGTGTGTGTGTATTTATTTATTTATTATTATTTTTGAGTTGGAGTCTCTCACTCTGCCATCCAGGCTGGAGTACAGTGGCATACTCATGGCCACCTTCGCCTCGACCTGCTGGGCTCAGGTGATCCTTCTACCTCAGCCTTCCAAGTAGCTGAAACTACAGGCACGTGCCACCATGCCCAGCTAATTTTTCTTTATTTATTGTAGAGATGAGATCTCACCAAATTGCCTAGGCTGGTCTCGAACTCATGGGCTCAGACAATCATCCCGTTTTGACCTCCCAAAGTGCTAGAACTATAGGTATGAGCCACCGTACCTGGTCATGTATATATTATATGTGTGCGTGTATACACACACACACACACACACACACACACACACACACATATTTGCAGAGAAGTTAAAGTAAAAATTTTATTCTGGAAGAAGGTCTTAAACTACTGACTTATTTTTGTTTTTTTTCTAGGCACACATAGTTGTGCTTTTCTCAGCAAAAGCCCTCCAAGTTCATCCTGTAAAGTTGCACATTTGAAGTAAGTGGGACTTTATTTTGAATTTTTTGCAATGTACAGATAGATAATGGTTAGTCCATCATCAGTTCTTACCCTGGAATGCTGCCTTAGTTTTCAAGCCTTCATACTTGCCTGCTTCATTCTTTTTCATCCCCCATGTTGCAGTCAGAGGTATCTTTCCTTCTGAGAAGCAAAATAACATATTGGTTTGGAGCACAGACCTTGGTGTCAGACATATCTCCTGCAGATCCCAATTGTACCCTGCTACATTGCTCTGTTATATGACCTTGCACTCATTATGTCACTTGTTATTTTTCTGTTTTTTGAATATCAACTTATTTTGAATATACATCACTTTGTAAGCTAGGAAACAAAACCAACCTAAGGCAATCTAGCACTCTAGGGATCTAGACTGAGTTTTATGATCTTTAGTAGAATGACATCATAAAGGCAACTTCTTCGGGTTCCCTCCCACTACAGGAGCTTTTCTGTCCTCTTAACAAATCCTGTACAACAACAACAAAAAAGAATGATGTCATAATACAGTGTGCTCACAATAGAGTTATAAACACTAAATAATAACCATTTATCTACATTTTTCATTAAGAAACAGCCTAAAGTTCAGTCCTTAAAAACATGACTTATAGAACATCATGCTCTACAATGAACAGAAAGACTCCAGTTATATGCTGTTCAACCTATTGGTGAATTGGATCAGAGCTGGCCAAGGATTGATAAACAGAGAAAGTGTTTACATTTTGAAAACTTGTTCTGAGGTTTAAAAATTTCCTGGTTGCTGTTAATAAGAAACTCAGTAAAAAATATTACAGATGGGCCCACACTGATATTTGATTTTACCAAGGTCTTCCCCTAGAACATAAAGGTAGAGATAAGTTTAGGGGATAATATACTGAGATATTTTTAAAAATGAATTACTTAGTAATAAGAAATTAGACATACTATGTTATTTAATTTGCTACAAGAACAGATTGACAGTGAAAACTATTTAAAAGAAAATCTCAACTCTAAGGAGGATGGTGGCAGCAACACTTTCTGCTACAGAATAACCTCCCGTTTTCTCAGAAATTTGTTTTTCTCAGGAAATTATTTCCTCAGAAAATTGCTATTTTTCCATGGTACATATTCATATGGAAAAACTTGTCAGGAGCTTTTACCAGGGATAGGAGATGAAAAATAGAACATGTCCTAATCAACTCAGTTAACATAATTGGGATGGACCCATAAAATCTGGCCATTGTTTTATTAAAAATCTGCAAGCTACAGAATTCCTTAGCCCTTAGCTATGGTTTCTGCTCAATATCTTACAGTTGGGCACAGTCCCACCGTGACTCTTCTCAGGGCTGAAATGAGTACTAATCATCAAAGTCTGAAATTTCATTGGAGGAGTAACCCCAGTAGCCTTTGAATGCTTTGCAGAGAAGGTAAAATCTCAACAGGGACACCAAAATGATGGAATGACCTGGTCTGTCCCCTCTTTGCTGATATAGCCCAAAAGCAGGAGGGAACCTATGATAATGAGAAAGGTGCAAGTTCAGTGGCCTTGTAAGAGATCTTAGGAGGACTTTTCTTAAACTGAAAGTCAGTGTAGCCATTGTCTGTGCTGAAGAGCCTGGAGTATTTCTCACTTTACTTCTTAGGAATTTCAGTAGCCAGGCTGGTATGGGACAGAATCATAATTTGCTGACGTAGCTACACTCAGAGCATATGCCAAGCTACCCGCATGCCTAGAACTCGCCCACAGTTGGCAGCAGAAGTCCCTGAGGTCACATAGCACAGCCCATCTAACTACCACCCTGCCTGCCCCAACAAGGACCAGTGTGCTGGAAGTCTCTTTAAGAATCCCTTTCCTTATCTGTAAAGGGGGACAATGGTAATACCAGCCTCAAGAGTTTTGTGATGGTTTGCCACGATGGTGTCTGTAAAGTAGCCCATAGTAACTGCTCAATAAATGGTAGATTAAAAATGGTAAGGGCAGTAAAGCTACTAGCAAGAGAGTTGAATTGTTGAAGTGATGCACCATGACACTTGGACTAGATAGGGAGTGAAGCCATGAGGTGGTAATGAGCTGGAGAATGGGAGAAATCAAAGGATGGGAGATTTTTTTTTTTTTAGTTGGAGTCTCATTCTGTCACCCAGGCAGGAGTGCAGTTGTATGCTTACGGCCACTGCAGCCTCAACTTGCTGGGTTCAGGCGATCCTTCTACCTCAGCTTTACAAGTAGCTGAAACTACAAGTACACACCACCATGCCCAGCTAATTTTTTTATTTATTGTAGAGACAAGGTCTTACCAAGTTGCCCAAGCTTGTCTCAAACCCCTGAACTCAGGCAGTCCTCTCACCTCTGCCTCCCAAAGTGCTGGGATTATAGGCATGAGCCACCGTGCCCCACAGGCTGGGAGATCTTGATGAGAATGTGGAGTAGGTAGCCTAAGAACCAAGAAGTAAGAAGAGTAGACAGAGATTGAGTGAGTGGTGTTCAAGAATTCTAAAGTGGAGTAGATCTGTGTTTATTGTGTGATCTAGGACACTAGTGACTTGAAGTGACATGTGGTCAGAGGTGGATGAAATGTAGAGGAAATCAAAGGACAGTGAGGCTAGCATGTTGGGTGAGTCATACAGACATTGATGTTGCTTACATGATGGCAGGGGTTGAAATAGAGAGGAAAATGGAACCAGTGCCAAAGTCAAGTTCCCCTCTGATTAATGGAGAACAGTCATTTATTTCACAAATATTTACTGAACTTTTACTAGATGTAAAATATATACAGTATAACAAGATAGCAATATATATAATATATGTTGTATATACATATAAACTATATCATTAGACTATATAATTATATACAATATACTACAACATATATTGTAATATAGTATATACAATACATATATACAATATACTGAGGGGTGCCAAAAAAATGTATACACATTTAATGTTCGCCTTAATCAGAAGTGTCTGGACACTGGTGGTAACCACTTGGAGCACCTCTTATAATTGCAGAAGTCAAATGTGACCTGTATTCATCTTATTGAGCATTAGAATTTTAATACAGTTTTTTTTCCTTTCTTAACGTGTATACATTTTTTGGGTACCCTCTGTATGTTGTATAACAATATATACAGTATAACAAGATAGACAAGAATCTGCTCTCTTGGAGTTTACAGGCTAGTGAGAGTGATAACAAGCATTAATAATCCTGCCTATAAATGCTCTAGCCATAGGAAAATAATGTGAGCTGGGACTGGATGGCAGGCCCCCTTTAAGAGTTGGGGCTTTATACTAGGAGCAATGGGAACATTCCTATTAAAGATTTTTATAAGGTGAATGACATGATTGGATTTGTATGTTTGTTTCTTAAGTAAGTATGACTATATGCTTATTTTTTTTTTTTTAAAAAAGGGCTGGGCATGGTGACTCAAGCCTGTAATCCCAGCACTTTGGGAGGCTGAGGTGGGAGGATTACCTGAGCTTAGGGGTTCAAGACCAGCCTGGGTAACTTTGTAAGACCTCATCTCTACAATAAATCAAAAAATAAGCTGGGCATGGTAGCGTGTGCTCATAGTTCCAGCTACTTGGAAGGCTGAGGTGGAAGGATCACCTGAGCCTAGCAGGTCGAGGCTGCAGTGGCTGTGAGTATGCCACTGTATTCCAGCTTGGGCGACAGAGTGAGACTCCAACTAATAATAATAATAATAATAATAATAATAGCCAAACAACATAGAAGTATATAGGGTAAATTATGAAAGGCCTGTTTGTGTGTATGTTAGTTTATATGCATCTATGTGCACACACTTATACACATATATAAAATACACGTGTATGATGTGTAAACACATAATAGACAGATATGTATATAATAAGTAAAAATGATACATACTACTTTTTAAAAATGTAAACATACAATAGTTTTATTTCCATGTTATATATAGATCCACCTCATTCTTAAGTGCTGCATAGTATTCCATGTTATGAATGTATCATGACTTATCTATTTTTTTGACTTATCTAACTATTGCCCTATTTATTGGTGGACATTTAAGTTGTCTCTGATTGTATATTAATTTTTCAGTGTGCCATTTTATACAATTTAATTTTTGTTCTAATATTGTGTTTTAAATTTTATTTTTTAATTACATGAGGAGTACACAAGGAGTTACATGAGGAACACATAAATATTTTCTTTAAAAAATTGTAAAAATATAGGACTATGTAACAATAAGAGTAAATGCTTATACAGGCTTATTCTGCTTGGCATCATTCTAAATGCTTTAAATAGATTAGCACATTTACTCTTTACAACAATTCATGAGATAAGTACTGTTATTTTTTCCATTTTACAGTAGGGACACTGAGGCACAAAGAGGTCGGGTAACTTGTCTGAAGTCATACAGCTCATTATATTCCTTTACTTCTATCCCAGTACATACAGTGCCCTACAACAAATTTTTCTTTTTCTTTTTTTTTCTTTTTTGAGTTGCAGTCTCACTCTGTCGCTCAGGCTGGAGTGCAGTAGTGTGCATGCTCACTGCCACCCAGCATCAACCTGCTGGGTCAGGAGATCCTTCTGCCTTAGCCTTCCAACTTAGCTGGAACTACAGGCGTGTGCTACCACACCCGGCTAATTTTTTTATTTTTATTGTAGAGATGAGGTCTCGCCAAGTTGCCCAGGCTGTTCTTGAACCCGTGGGCTCAGGCAATCCCCTCACCACAGTCTCCCAAAGTGCTGGGATTACAGACTTGAGCGACCGCACCTGACCTACAACAAATTTAATGTTTGGTTTGTTGGTTTGTTTTTTACATACTAGGTTAATATTGTGTTATCCTGCAACTAGCTTTTTCCACTTAACTATGTATCTTTGACAATTTCCATGTCTTTATTTTTAATTACTCAATTATATATAAGCACATTTTTCATGGTAAAAGGTTAAAACAATACATGATATAGTGAGAGTAGATCTTGAAACCTGTGTTAAAAACTCCAAAACAACCAACTGTCCAAAGTCGTTGAGTATCCTTACAGTCCCTTTATATGCATTTTGTGTGAATAAGTACATATGCATATATATAACCTTTAAATTCTTATTTATTGATTTAATCGCACACATGATATATGAATACATTTTTGTCTCAAAAGATTAGATCATTACAGGGAAGCCTAAAACCCCCTTTGATCATCGATTTTCTCCCCACCTTCACCAACCCCAATCACTGTTTCACTGTTTGACTTTAACTTCTCTCAAACTTTAAAAAATTCATTTACAAACATTTCACACATACACACATATACATATATTATTAGTGGTTTTAAAAAATATAAATTGTATCATGCTATATGTATCGCTCTGCTACTTGCTACTTTACCCAACATTATGTCTGAGAGCATTCCATATTAATACATATAAATTTACCTTGTTCTTTTTCACTATTACATAGCAGTCTACAGAGTAAATAGGCTATAATTTGTGTAGCCATTTTTCCATTGACATGGTAATTTCCAAATTTCTGCCAATGTAAAGCCTGCTGTAATGAATATTCTTCTATGTGTCTCCTCTTTTCTCCACTGACTTTTAAATGCTACTTTTAATCAGTACTTGATTATGTATACTTGGGTCTGTCTTAGGATTCTCTATTTGATTCTGTTGATCCATTTATTTATATATCTGCATCAACACCACACTTCTAATTTCTTTTTTTTTTTTTTTT